>NW_027532855.1:1018836-1164759 GCF_008692635.1 Crocuta crocuta
ATTCTAAGTTACCTACATGATCAAATAAGATCATGCCATCTCTGAGGGGCCCAATGAAGACTACCTCTTTACTTGTCTAATGTGTTGAATAAGGAGAAATAATACAAGTAATTTTTTTAAAGATAAGTGTCTTTGTTGCTGACAAGGACTAAGTTGGGAGATATGCATTATTTTTGCATGAAAGTGCACATTCTAACACCAAACTCTAGAGTTAGACTTACACCCCCAGCATCAGCAAAATTGGACCAGAGTAGGTTTTTTCAGAGAAACTTCCTCTCCTAAAGTTACCAAGGAAGCTGCCTGTGTGGGAAGGAGGAATAAGGGGACTACCATGCCTACATTATTCTTCCCAGATAGGACAATCAGAATAATTCCTCCAGGAGAGATATGAGTAAAGATGGAGAGAAACCAGGAATGCCATGTTAAAGGGAATCCCTTCTCATGGGTGCCATATTAGCCATGGGGAATAAGCAACTCCTGCTTCCACCCAGCCAACAGTTTCATTCAGGATTTTGAACAATATAATTTCATGTCTTCACTCCACTTCCTTCATGTGATCTCAAGAGGGCTGCCAACAACTCACTAGGTCACATCTGTCCTCATTCACATCCAGCAGGGGAGAAAAAGATCTCATCCTCAAAAGTTGAGGCAAAAGCCATGTGATTTAATACCACTTGGGAACTCTAGGTACATTATAGGATACATAAACACACACACTCACACTCATACCTCTCTCTCTTTCACACACATGCACACGTGCATGCCTGCAAGCACACGCGTACACACACACGCACACACACACACACACAGCATCACAGCATGTGTCTACCTGAAGGGAAAGGGAGTTGGGGTATTTACCCAACAGCCCCAGTTAATTATTGGCTGCAGAAAATTTCCTAGGAAGGAGGCATTAATTTCTTGGAACCGCAGGCCTGAGGTGGCTTGAACGCAGAGCAGGCAGCCAGAGATAAAGGAGCATAGATGCTGCATTTGGAGCTGGCGTTCATAGAAAGACAAGATGTGAGAGGATAAAAGTAGAGTGCCGACAGGGTACTCTTTCCACACGTGGACTGTGCGCTGGGATACAAAGTAGATACACTAAGTCTCTACCAGTGGGAGATAGGGGAGTTTTGAAAGAATAAAATGTTAGCGTTTTATGCTCCCTACCAAAGTTCTGGAGTGCTGAGGACCCTTTTTCAGGTGAGGCCCAGGAAAGATTGCCCTCCACCAACTATCCAGAAAAATGCTAGCCTACAATTTCCACATCTTTAACTGAGAATAACAGTACCTATTTTGAGGTATAGTTATAACTATTAATGATGATAGTGCATGTAATTGCTTAACACAGTGCCTAACTCAAAGCAAATATTTATTTATTTTTTTTAATAGTTTATTGTCAAGTTGGTAACACCCAGTGCTCATCCCCACAAGTGCCCTCCTCCATGCCCATCACCCCCCCTTCCCCACCTCTCCCCACCCCCATCAGCCAAAGTTGAACACTTAACGGATTGAGCCACCCAGGCGCCCCTCTTTTTTAACAGTGGAAACAACCCAAATGTGTACTAATTCACGAATGGATCAACGAATTGTGGTATACGCATACAGTGGAATATTATTTGGCAATAAAAAGAAATGAAGTAGCAAAACATGAATGACTTGTACACATGTTGCATTGTTGCCCAGAATCAACTTTAGAACATTTTTATTACCCCAAAAAGAAACCCAGAGCTACTAAGCTGTCACCCCCAGCCTCTCCACTCCCATCAGCCCTAGGCAACCACTAATCTCTCTATATATAGACTTACCTATTCTGAACATTTCATATATGGAATCATATGATACACGAGTCAAAGCAAATATTTAAATAAATGTTAATGACTAGTAAGTTTACCTTCTGTCGTAATTTAATATTAATCAGTGATTCAACTATCTTCAGCATTTTAACTACTTTGTCTGAAGGCAGGGATTATTAACCTGGGATGGAATAAAGGAAAGGTAGAACGTTTGTGCCTGTTCATCTTTTGGATTTCTCAGCACACAGGTTTTTTTTTATTCTCATTTTTAATTTTGAAACAATAAAAAGAAAGTTATAGGATAGCACAGAGAGGTCGCTTGCATACTTCATCTAGTTTCCTTGCATGGTCATATCTTTTGTACTTACAGAAAACTACCATAAGCAGGGTGACTGGGTGGCTCAGTTGGTTAAGCATCCAACTTGATACCAGCTCAGGGTGTGATCTCCCAGTCATGGCATTGAGCCTGCATCAGACTCCACACTGAGCACGGAATCTGCTTAAGATTCCCTCCCTCCCTCTCTCTCTCAAAATAAATATTAAAAAAAAAAAAGAAAAAATGTCACAAGCAGGCAATTTACACTGATATAGTTTGCATGGTTATTTTGTCATATATGTAGATTGGTGTGGCTAGCACCACAATCAAGATATAGAGATACTCTTACAACCCCTTTAGAGTCAAATCTCCCTTTCCCCACCATCTGACACTCCTGGCAACCACTAGCTTATGCTACATCTCCTTAGTTGTGCCAGTTTGAAAATGTTATATAAGGGCGCCTGGGTGGCTCAGTGGGTTAAATGACTAACTTCAGCTCAGGTCGTGACCTCGCAGCTGGTGAGTTCAAGCCCCGCATCAGACTCTGTGCTGACAGCTCAGAGCCTGGAGCCTGTTTCCAATTCTGTGTTTCCTTCCCTCTCTGCCCCTCCCCCACTCATGCTCTTTCTCTAAATAAATAAATAAATAAATAAATAAATAAATAAATAAATAAATAAATAAAAAGAGAATGTTATATACACGGAATCATTATGGTATGTGACATTTTGAGATTGGTGACAATGCCATTGGGATCCATCCAACATGTTTTACGTTAGCATGAAATACTAACTGCTGAGTAGTATTCCATGGTATACTCCAGAGCCACAGTTTAACTATTTACCCATTTTAGGATGTGTTTGTTGTTTTCAAGTTTGGGGTTATCACAAGTAATGCTTCTGTGAACAATCATTTACAGGTTTTTGTGTGGACACAAGTTTTCATGTCTCTAGGATAAATGCTGAGGAGTGCAATTGCTGCATCATAGAATAAAGTATTTTTTAGGGTATTCCTTAAAATAAACTGCCAAACTATTTTTCAAAGGATGTATCATTATATAATGCCTCTCTGTATCCCTGGTAATTTTCTTTACTAAGAAGTCTATTTTATCTGATATTAATATATCTTCTTTTATTATATTTACATAATATAACTTTTTTTCATCGTTTCACTTTCAACTTACTCACATCATTATATTTGAATTAAGTTTCTTATAGACACTATATAGTTGGGTCATATTTTATTAAATCAACTCTACCAATCTCTGTCCTTTATTTGGCTTATTTAGACCACTTACATGTAGTTTGCAAATATTATTTAATATAATTACTGACAGGGCTTACATTTATTTTTTTCTTCTCTCTGCGTTTTGTTTCTATTTTCTTCATATTCCCTCCTATGAGTTACTTGAACATTTTTTAAAGAATTCCATTTTTTGTATCTATACTATTTTTGGTATATCTCTCTGCATAACATTCTTACTGGTTGTTCTAGATATGATATTATGTATACATAACTTGTCAGTCTACTGGTGTTGATATTTTATGAATTTGAATGAAGTATACAAAGTTTACCTCACACTTACACCTTTATTATTCCTCATTTACAAATATCCTAAATATTTCTTCTATATACATTGGAAACCACATAAGACAATGACACAATTTTTGCTTTAACCATCAAACATAATTTAGAAATTCAAGAGAAAGAATACCTATTGTATTTACCCATAGTTTTACTTTTTATGTTCTTGTTTTCTGATGCTCCAAGAGTCCTTCTCTTATACTGAATTTTCTTTTTATTCAGAGAACTTTTTTATCTATTATTTTAATGAAGATCTTCTGGTGCAAATTCTCTATTTTCCCTCTATGTGAGAATGGCTTGATTTTCCTTTTATTCCTGAAGGATATTTTTGGTGGATACAGGATTCTAGATCGACAGTTTTCTCTTTTAGCCCCTGAAAAACATTGCAGCACATCTGGTGTCCATGGTTTATGATGAGAAATCTGTTGTCATTCAAATTGAGTTTTAACCCTAAAGGGAAGGTGTCTTTTCTATCACTGCTTTCAAGACTTTTTTCTCTGTCTTTTTTTTCTTAAACACTTTATTGTCAAGTTGGTTTCCATATAACACCCAGTGCTCATCCTCACAAGTGCTCTCCTCCATACCCATCATCCCTCTTCCCCTCTCCCCCACTCCCATCAGCCTTCAGTTTGTTCTCGGCATTCACGATTCTCTCATTGTTTGCCTCCCTCCCTCTCCCCCATTATTTTCTCCCTTCTTCTCCCCCATGGTCCTCCGTTAAGTTCCTCCTAATCCTCCTATATGTGTAAACATATGGNAGATCTGTGTCATCTCTGTTTCCATCTGTTCATTGTCTTTTCTCATTTAAGTTGACATTTTCCTCATTCCTAGTAGGACAAGCGTTTTCTATTAAAACCTGGGTGTTTTCATATTGTACCCCTGGATCTCACCTACATCTCTCTTAGCAAGCCTTTAATGGGCTCTACAGGAAAGAGGGGCAACATCTCATCACTTCCAGGTGGGGACTGAAGGCCAGGTTGACACGGGTGAGGGGAATCTTCACTACAGCTGGATGCAGTGGGGGTTCAGCCTCTCCGTCCCTGGCCTCTGCTGATACTATTGCTGGAAGGGGCAAGGGTGTCTCATGACTATTCCCCACATGTCTCTTCTCACAGTAGCTCAGAGGGGCAACCAATGGAATGGGAAAATATAGTGGCAAATGACATATCAGATAAAGGGTTAATATCCAAAATCTATAAAGAACTCNGTCTCTATCTCTCTCTCAAAATAAATTAAAACATTAAAAATTTTTAAAAAGAAGTTGAACAAGGTTTAAATCAATAATTAAGTAGCATTAGAGAGGTAAATTAAGTAAAATATGTAAAAATGGTTTTAAAAATCTTGAGTATATTAGCTAAAATTTGGATGTACACATGTTCTATTGTCCACCAATTCTATCCTTAGGTGTGTACCCAACAGAAGCACATGCATATGTCCTTCATCAGACACACACATGGTTGTTCATTCTTAATAGTTACTATTCTAAGTAGTTAGAAACTACCGTAAAGTCCATTATCAGTAGAATGGATAAATACAGTTAGGTATATTCACACAATGGGATTCTAACAATCTTAAAGTGAACTAAAATTACACACAACATGAATGAATTCAGAAATATGTTGAGTGAAAAAAAGCCAAAAACAAAAGAATATATACTGTATGATTCCATTTGTAAAAGTTCAACTAACAGGCCAAACTCAGCTAGGATGGTAGAATCTGGAGAGAGGCTCCTCACCTGTAACATGGAAGTGAGAGTTGCCATTTCATAGGATTGTTGCAACCAAATGAGAAAGTGAGGAGAGAAGGCCCATGCCAGGCACCCACTGAGCCTCAATGACATTAGACTTGCAGAACTGGATACTCCAGGCTTTTTTCTTTCATGAAAATTTCCCCACATTTAACACTGCACCTCTACTCTCCCTTCTCCCTGAAGCCTGTCAAGTGAATTTGAAGTTCTAGTTTGTGTGTTAACTCTCCCCCATTGGAAATATTCTCTCAAGTTGCCATTATGAGTGTGCTGGTAGGTATGGTCCCTGAGGAAGTTCTCAGCCCACATCTGCTCCCCATTTCTGGTCCAGTGTGCACCTTCTCTACTCAACTATGAGTCACATGAGGGAAGACACCATAAGTCTCATTCCACTAGCAAAGAAGACATGGGAGGCTCAGGAACTCTCTGTGAAGGAAAGAGTTTACACAGCCAGCCAAGACTGCTGCCCTTGGAAAGGTCACTTGTAAAGTTGGCCTTGGTTGGAGTGTGGGAACCTGGATGGTAAACAGTTCCCTACACTGATATAAACTTTTCCCAAGTGATTAGAGGACCTCATTGTGTCTACACTGTTTGTACAATGTGATTTGTGCCAGACACCTGCTTTTCTTCTGGGAGTCTGAAGTTTGGACACATGCTAGGCAGAGGTTCCCTATGTGTGCATCTCCAGGGAAAACCTGTGGCACTGAGTCTCTGATGAGCTTCCCTGGGAAATGCATTTCATACATGTTATCACACCCCACTGCTGGGGAACTAAATGCACGCATGTGATTGCACCAGGAGAGGACTCTGAAAACCTGCATCTAGTTCCCCAAAACTTCTCCCTATCAGTCTTTTCCCTCTGCTGGTTTTGTCTTGTGTCCTTTCACTGTAATAAGTCATAGCTGTGAGTACAACTGTGTGCTGTGTACTGGGAGTCCTCCTACTGAGTTACTGGACTAGTGAACTTGGGGACCCCAGCCACACTCACAAAGATGTGTAAGTCAAAGAGTGTGGGGAAGAAACAGAGCTCCTGCAAGCTCAGGCCAGAGGTCAGGATGTGCCTGAATCACAACAAGCCTCAGAGATACATGCCAAAGTAGAAAAACTGAGTTTCTTCCAAAGAGTGAACAGCCTTCTGTTCAAATTGTACCAGCCCCCTAAGGGCCACTGAACATGTTCATGAGTGAGTGTGAGTGTGTGGGCATATGAGTGTGGTGTGTGAGACTGCATATGTGTGAATGTGTCTGTGTATGCGTGCATTGTGAGTGCACATGCATGTACATAAGTGTGTGCAAGTGTGAGTGGTTCCTGCTGAGAGGGAATGAGGCCCTTCAGAAGTCTAATAGAAAGTGCACACTGTGGCCATCAAAGATCTTTGCACCAATACATTCAAGCCTCCAGACAGGAGTTGTTCCAGAGTTGGTAGTAGTTCATCCAGGGCACAGTGTACACCAAAAAATCACAAATGAAACTCTGTGGAAGGAGAAAGAAAACCACTTTTTGAAAGTGAATAAAAAGCTTCTGCCCCTGCCCCAGGCCGTTATCTGGGGAGTCTGGACCAGTCACTGTGTCTGCACGCTGACCATATGGGTGAGGGAGATCTGCTCACAGTCACCTGGTGGGGCAGCATGGGGCCAGCCTGAACAGGGATGTCACCATGGGCGCCCCCTGCCCAGTCACTTGGGACCTGGAACAGGTGTGCCTGGAGTCTGCAGCCCAGGGAACCCAGGGATGAGGCCTGGGCAGGACAGCACTCCACCTGCACCTGCACTCGGGCACAGAGGACTTCTCATGTCTGCCAGCCTACAGGTGGTATCACCAGGAGGAACTGGGAAAAGGCAGAAAAGATGAGCAGAGGCTGGAAGATAAGAAGAAAACTAGACAATCTTCAGGGACCTGGAGAGTGTGCGTCAAGACCACAGTAAATCTCCAGGGAAGTAAACCACTTCCCCCTGAGGGACAGGATGGGACTAGGAGAGGAGACAGAAGGCCTGTGGCCAACACTGTACCAGCTGCAGGTAAGGAGACTGTCCAATCTTTCTCCCATCTCTGGGCACCTCCAGTGGCATCAGGAGATGCTTGGCCTAGCCCTCACCCTGCCATATCCACACAGCTGAAAAAGCGGTCAATGTCCAATTCCGGTCTACTTTTTAAATTTTTACTTTTCTCCCTCTTATCACAAGGCCCTGCTCAAAGACTGCCACCACACACCTTTTTCAGCTTTTTTTTGTTTTGAATGGGGCATGAGTGGTTCTTTGTGCCATTCCTCTCACATTTGGTCCGGCTAATCTTCACAGTAACCATATACTCCACTCCAGTCGTCAGCTACCGAGAAACAGTGCCACTATTAGTATTGACTCCAAGCATCCAGTTGCTGGTCCTCACCAGGTAAAGCTAGGACAGAGATAAAGCCCCAGGAGTCACAGCCCCTCTTCCCAGAGCTTATCCACCCAAAGCACGGCTCCCTCTTCCCCTCCCAGCTGGAGAACGTGCACTGGCAGCTGAGACCCCTGCCAATCCCCAGCAGATAGAGAGCCCTGCCCCTTGCTCTGGGCTGGCTTCACTGCTGCAGCCACAGATGGCTTCTTGCCTGTCTCCCTTGAACCCCCAGGATGAGGGAGGCAAGACATGGAGCTTGGCTACCAGCAGTCTCAGAATACCTGTCATATCTATACATGTGACCCTCGTAATCCATAGGGGTGCATCTTGTCTCTCAGTTTCATCCATGTTCTCCCTCCCTACTCTCCTTCCCAACCAACCTGAAAGGAAGTTTAGCAACAACAGCTGAAAAACAGAGGCTTAGGAACTGAAATGATTTGGGGTCTTCATTCCCCATCTACTAACACTGTGCCCTTGAACAAATGTCCAGCAGTCTCTGTTTCTTTAACTACAGAATCCAGATAATAATTGTGACTGCTCAAGGAGTTGTTGCCTAGGCTAAAGAGAAGCACACTAGTCACTGAATGCACAAAGCACATTTTAAAATAATTATGAATTATTAAACGTTTTAGCAAAGTGTGGGGAACATTACTCTGAAGCAGCAATGGAGTTGGGAAAGCAACAGAAGACCGAAGAATTGTGCTTGAGTTCTGGCTTTATCCCACGCCAACTCTATCTCCTTGGCCAAGCCCTGCCACCTCCCTGACTCAGTTTTCTCATCTAGAGAATGGGGAGAATAGTGAATGTGTAAACCATGGAGAACACACACCAGGGTTATTCCTGGATGTTGGTATTTGTCTTTCTGTGCTCATGTTCAAGTGTCAGGCTGTGAGGACTCTAAGGGTAGAGAGGCTGGAAAAGCCCTTTGTCCCAGGGAGGACACACAACCTGAAATGAAACTCTAACAAATGCTTTGATGAGTCATGTTCTCTGTTGGAAATAGCTGGGTCCCTCAAGTCAATGTAGGAGATAGAGAGTTCTCCCTAGGGGAGGGGAGAAGCTCCTGGATGGTCCCTGCTTCCTTGTCCCAGTATTGGGTCAAACCAAAGGAGAAGGGTTGGCATTCTCCCAGGTGGGTGGAAGTGGAGGGAGAGAGTGCCTACACTGACCCTGGAGGAAAGTGCCCTCAGAAAAGCTCAAGGTGGTTGTAGGGGAAGGAGGCCTGAGGGTGGTATTGCCATCGTGGTCCAACTTCTGCCATTGGAAGAACTTTAGGATGCAGAGTCCAGCTCTCCATCCAGGCATTGGCATCCTGCAGGGCTTTCACACTGACCTTCATCATGTTCCATATGTATGAAAAATCTAAAACACTGACCATGAATTTTACTAACATTGTGGTGTGCAGGGTGTCCAACTTTGGCTTAGGTCATGATCTCATGGTTTGTGAGTTCGAGCCCCATGTTAGGCTCTGTGCTGACAGCTTAGAGCTTGGAGCCTGCTTCAGATTTTATGTCTCCCTCTCTCTCTTTCTCTGCCCCTCTCTTGCTCATGCTCAGTCTCTCTGTCTCTCAGAAAAAAAAAATAATGTTAAAAAAATTTAACATTTCAGTGTGCAAAGTGTTTTCTTATTTATTATTAGACTGGACTGCTAGATAATAAGAAGAATCATCATAGTAATACAATTACTTTCACAAATACTGCTTCACTCATTCTTCACCCACTTGCAGATGAGGAAACTGAGGCCTGGAGAGTATGGATGGGATTTGGTCAAGATCCCACAGTTAGGGTGACCTAGAGCCTGGGTGCAGGCAGCCCACCAGACCCACCTCCTATACTCCTCTGTAAGGTATTAGGACAGACCCAATCATATGGCGAAAGGGTCCCTAACCCAGATTACCACTACCAAGGGACACACGTGTTGTCCTTTCATACATTTGAATGACATTAAAAGTTTGTTCATAAACTATTCGTTTAGAGTTAACTGTTAGTGATAATGGGATGATTCCAAAAGACAGGCCTTCTGGGATTCTTAATTTGGCAAGACCTTTGGTCAACAGCTACCACCTTGTGGCCAAGTCACCTCAGTGTTCTTGGTCCTGATAAGCGCCATCTTGGGGCAAGAGTATGTGACTGAAACAGGGACAGGCTGATGTCCACACACTATGATGTCAGGCCTACTTTGCGTCACACTAACACTGCCAGCCCCTCTCTGCTCCCCACCCTTGCCGCTTCCTCCTGTTCCCACTGCCCCTCTCTCTGGCCAGAGACCTTTTCTCCTGTCAATTTTTTTTTTCCAAATTGGATTAATTGAACTAAAATGTGCTATTGCCTCTGCCCTAACTTATATATAGTTTACCATGTAAACTTGAGGGGCATTTGGACCCACAAAAGTGGTTTTCAAGTAACTTTTTTTATCCCTAATTCCTGATTAATATATTTCAGAGAAGCTTTGTATGCAAAACACATAAAAAGAGAGATGATCTGGTTGAAGCCTATCCCTCACTCCCCCTCTTCCCTCGACCCCAAAAAAACCCTCTGTGCAATTCCAGATTTCTGTAGAATACAGCTAGAAATTCCAGACTTTACAGCCCTTGGACATTGAAAACCTATTGTTCCTATAGAGAACATATATATTTTAACAAAGCAAACCGTTAAAGGAAACAAAATCATCCTCGTTTGCTGTCACTCTGGTAAGACTACTTTCAGAATTAAAAGCAATTCTTCCCAAGGAAGAATAGTTGAGAACCTCAGGGGCCATCTTTACTTTAGACCAAGAGTAACAGAGTTTCATTCCAGTCCTTAGGCTGGCATTTCAACAGCATAGCTAAGGCAGTTCTGGAGTCGAAACAACTGCAAAGCATGCTCATCCTAAGTGAAGCCTCCCCCTACCTTGGTGAAACCATCACTTGGTTCTCTCTGGGAGCCATACCATATCCCTGCATGTCCACGTGGGCACTACCCACATCCAGAGAAACCGAGGCACAAACCTGCATCTGACTTCGAAGTAGCTTGTCAACTTGAAATAAGTAGGTGTCATTGCTAGCATTGTTGTAGGTTTCAATGAAGAATTTGAGTGTTGAATTCATGTTTTTCATGCTCGTGGACTTCTCCTGGAAGCCTTCCCACCTTTGAAATTGACCCAGCCTGGCTGCCAGGACCAGGGCAGCCAACAGCAACAGAGGATTCCTCCAGCATCCAACTCCCATCTCGCAGCCTTGGAAACCTCCTATCCACTGCACCTGCCAGGGTGGGCTGGGGCTAGACTGTAGCTCACTTACCCTCCTGCAGCTGTCTTCACCAGATGGGCTTTCCCAGGTTAAACAGAGATTGAGACCCCAACCTCATCCATAATCTGATCAAAGGACCAACCTGTGGGGCACCTGGGTGATTCCGTCAGTTGAGCATTCAATTCTTGACTTTGGCTCAAGTCACGATTTCTCAGTTCATGAGATAGAGCCCCATGAAGGGTTCTGTGCTGACAGCATGAAACCTGCTTGGGATTCTCCCCTTCTCTCTGCCTTTCCCCTGCTTGCACACATGCATGTGATCTCTCTCTCTCTCTCTCTCTCTCTCTCTCTCCCTAAATAAATAAACATTAGACAGAGAAAAAGACCAACTGCAAAATCTCCCTGGATGGTTGATCAATTCACTCTCAGGTCCATACATTTTCCACATATTTATGACATCCATTTGGTTCTTCAGTTATTCAGGCAAGCATAGTTTCTAAACACCTTGCCAAGATGAACAAGACTCTCTCCCTGCCTTCACATCTACTGAGGAATAAAGCCCCCAAAACAGAGCCTTACAGTGCTATGCAGTAAGAAACAAATGGAAGTGCCATTTGTGGGAATTGGGGAAGGCTTATAGAGAAGGTAATATTTGAACTGGGATATGAGGAATCAGAGACATGAAACAGAGCATAATACACTCTATTTACCTTCTGTGGGCTCTACTTGTCTAATCTGGCCATCAACTATTTCCTGTGCCTCCTTTAGAGACAAGTTCTCTTTACTAACCTGCTACCTTTCTCACCACAGATTTTGGCTGCTGGATCCCACTGTGCCTGCAGGCCCTGGCACCTAGCTCTTGCTATGTTGGTGTGACCCCAACAGAGCTTTGTGAGGTAATCCTAGCCTCCCAGTGAGGGAGGAATAAGCCTTGATCCTTATTCACAGATTAATCTTGCAGACCCCTGAAGGTTAGGTGCTGCTTACATCAGACAGGAAAAATTCTCCTCTACCTTCTTTAGGTCTCTGGCTGGACCTTAGAATTAACTAGCAGGAGGAAAACATGCAGGTTTAATTGACCTTTTATATGCGCATTATATTCTCTTCAAAAGAGAATGAAGACATGAAGTAGCCAGAACAAGCTTATATACCCTGTAGACAAAGAAACAATAAATGTGTAAAGAATTAACAAAACAATGGAGTTTAGCCTTTGGATAATAAATGGTGAAGAAGGTTTGTTTATACAGCTTTCTTGGTCCTGAATGCCCTGTCTCCAGAGATAAGGATGTCCTCCATCCTCCTGGTACATGGAGGGTATCTTTCACATGGGAGATTTGTCTCCTGCATTCAAGGAAGAAGGGATGGGGGTGCTGGGGAGGTCAGAGTATCCTTCCTGCTTCATCATTTTCTCAAACTCCCTTGGTTTACAATCTTGAACGTGCCAAGGTGCCATATTTTGGTGTAGTATGTCCTAAACCCCATCACCTGCACCGAGAAGCCTATAATAGCTCCCCATTTAAAAACTTTTGTTCAGGTGGGATCCTCAATGGGATCCTGAAGAAAAAAAATTAGCAAGACAATTGATGAAATGTGAAAGTCTGTAGATCAGTTCATAGCATTTCACCAATGTTAACTTTCTAGTTTTTACCATTTCATTTTTAGTTTAAAAAGATGCTAACATTTGGGATAGTGGGATGAAGTGTATGACAAACATTCATGCAACTTTTGCTGCCTTTTTCTAAGTCTGAAATTATTTCAAAATAAAGGCTAAAATGTTCAAAAATAAATGGGACTTCAGTCTTTGAGAAGCAGCACCACCTAGCACCAACTCTCCTGAGTTCAGATCCCTTGCTGGGTGACTCTAGGAGAGATAGTTAATCTCCAAGTCTGTTTTTTTCATGTATAATATGAGAATGAGAATGGGGAAAACTACTAATCTTGGTTTGTGGTGGAGACTAAATCCATGAAGCAAACAACCTGTTTCCAGGTCAGGCATCAGTCAGTGCTCAGAAACATCCTCTGGGTGATTCTTTTATGATTCTGAACCCACATGCTCAAGCCCATGGTGTGTTGGACACCAACTGCTCCAGAACACAGACCACCCTCTGATGTGAAAATCCTGCTAGAGCTGTTACAACATCCTCCCCTGAGCCTCAGAGCCTGACTTGTAGGACTTGTCCAGCTGAGGGAGGTAGCTGCTTTGGAATACCCTGACCCAGAGCTGTAGGAGTGTCATTGTCAAATAGATACATAAGGGTTCTGAGTAATATGTGTGAGTGTTCAGACCCGGACAAGGGCAGCTTGTCCTGGAAACGATATGCCCATCAGACTGTGGACCTGAGGAAGGAAAAGCAACATTCAGTGAGCCATATTAGAAAATCTAAGAACATAGGGCTAAACACATTAAAAAATTGATCTACTTATAGAAATATGCACCTTGGTTATGCCAATAAAGTAAGAGAAAAATTAGTCCCCAGTAATTTCCATGGAATAAGAAAAAAATACACAGACCCTGGCGATATAGATAGAATAAAACAGAAAATGGGGATTTTATCTGGCATTTCTGGAGTTCTTTGGCTTATAGCAGCATAAATCTAATCTCTGCCAGTCTCCACATGGCCTTCTCTTCTGTATATTTCTTTCAAATCTCTCCCTTCTTTCTCTTAAGAATATCAGTCATTGGATTTGAGGCCTACCCTAAATCCAATGTGATCTCATCTTAAGATGCTTAACTTAATTAGGTCTGCAAAGACTTTATATCCAAATAAGTTCACATTCATGGTACTAAGGGCTAAGATTTGCACATATATTTTTGGGGACCACAGTTCAACCCACTAAAATGTCCACTGAATAAGAGAAAATTGGGAGTATGGATGTGTCCATGTGCATTAGTTTCCCATGGTTTTGTAACAAATTACCACAAACTTGGTAGTTTAAAACAACAGAAATGTATTGTCTTACCATTCTGGAGGCCAGAAATTTGAAGTCATTTTCACTAGACCAAAATCAAGGTGTTGGCTGGGCTGAACTCTCTCTAGAGGCTCTGGGGTAAAGTCCACTGGCTGCTGCTATTTCTTGCTTTGTGGCCACATCACCCCAATCTCTACTTCTGTGGGCATATGACCTCCTTCTCTTCGGTCTACCTGCCTTTTGTAAGGAAATATGGATGGCATTTAAGACCCACTTGAAAAGTCCCAAGTGATCTGTCCATCTCAAAATCTTGAACTAAGTCACATCTGCAAAGTCCTTCTTTACCACGTAAGACAATCCTCACAAGTTCCCGGGGTTAGGATGTGGGCATCTTACAGTGGGTCATTATTCAGCCCTCCACAGCATGGATTCAGGGAAAGTCAGAGGGGTGATTATTTCCCTGAAAGGATGGAGAACAGAGGCCCTGGTCATGCTCCTGGATAAGGGAAAAAGGGAAAAAAATAAAAACATCCATGGAAATGGAGGGAAATAGGAGGCCTCATCAATTCTATGCTGAATGGAAAGTGAAAAATAGGGGACCTGATAATATGCAGGGGATAAGATGAAGATAGGGATCAATATTATATCAGTGGATTAGAGGAAAAATACAGGAGGATGGATGATTTCCATAGGTTGAGGGGGAAATGGTGGCTTTGGTTATGTCCATGGAATGAAGAGAAAATAGGATTCCAATAATGCTTGTGGTGTAAGGAACAATCAGGGAGTTTGATTAAAATCACAGAATAAAGAGTAAATAAATTGCCTGACTACATCCAGAATAGATCACAAGAAAGGCAACAATATAATGCCCATAAAATGAGGGGGAAATGAAGGATCCTGGACATGTCCATGGGATACAAGGGGCCTGGAAATGTTCATGAATTAAGATTAAAAAAAACACTGAGCCTGATAAAATCCATGGAAAGGGAAATTATTATGCTTGATTATTTCCATGCAATGAGGAGAAAATACAGTGCTGACTATGTCCCTGTAACACAACAAAGTAGGGAACTTCATTATACCAATAGAATAGGGGGAAAGCAGAGTGCCTTGGCCATATCTACGAAATGAAAGGGAAACAGGCAGTCCCATGTGTCCATAGAAAAAGAAAATAATTAGAGACCATGACTATGTCTATGTAGTGAGGGGAATATAGAGACCCTGGCCATGCCCATGGAATGTGAGTATGCAAAAGGAGGGAAAACGGGGAACTTGGCATGTACATGCACAAAGAGGAAAATAGGAAGCCTAATAGTGTCTGTGAAATAGGGAAAGACATGGGGTCTGATTGTTTCCCATGGAATAAAGGGAAAGTAGAATCCTTATATGTCCAGGAATAAGAAGAAAATTGGAAACATGGCCATGTCCATGGAATAAGCAGAAAACATGTGGCCTGGTTAAGTCTATGAAAGTCTATAAGGAAGCAATGGGAGGGGCTGATTATATCCTTTTAATAAGGGGACACAGGGAGCCTGGTCATGTCCAGGGAATTAGGGAAAAGTAGGGTTTCTAGATATTTCCATGGAAAAAGGAAAGGTAGGTAAAAAGGAAAAAACTCAGTTTCCCACCTGGGTAGGGAAAACACCCTCTCTTCCCTATCTATAGTCTTTTTCTCCCATGAGTATTCTTTTCCATCTTGCAAAATATACTTCCTGACATTTCTGGCTGCCAAATACATGTGGGTCTTCCCCAAAAAAGCAATTTTCTCCAAGACTGGCTGGGTGTTCTACAAGTCCACTCTGCCTGTAGACAGCATCGGACCCCACAGGTGAAGGACTCAGTCCTGCAAGATTGCCGCACCATCATCACCACCTTCAGATGCCAGGTGCAAGTTCAAGTTGTCAGCTTATGCTTCTCACCAACTGCCTGTAAATCTGATGTTCCTATGGCCCCCTTTTGGGTTTGATTAATTTGCTAGAGTGACTCATAGAACTCAGGGAAACACTTTTACAAGTTTATTATAAAAGGATATGACATGAGAGACTCTTGAATGCTGAGAAAAAACTGAGGACTGATGGGCGTGGGGGAGGGCACTTATGGGATGAGCACTGGGTGTTATATGGAAACAAATTTGACAATAAACGATTTAAAAAAAAAAGGATATGGCAAAGGATACAGATGAACATCCAGATGGAAAGAAGGTATAAGGCAAAGTATTTGGGAAGGCTTCCATGCCCTGTCCTGGAGGGCAACTTTCTTGGTACCTTCACGTGATGGCCAAACTGGAAGCTCTCCAAACCCTATACTTTATGGATTTTATGGAGACCTCATCATTTAGGCATGATCCATCATTAATTCCATTTTTAGCCCTTCTCCCTTCTCAAGAAAGTGGGGAACAGGGCTAAAAATTCCAAGTTTCTAAACACGGGTTGTTCTGTCTGGTGACCAGCCTCCATCCAAGAACCCATCTAAAATCACCTCATTAGAACAAAAGGCACTCCTATCACCTAGGAAATACAACAATTTCAGGAGCTCTATGCCAGGAACCAGGCTCAAAGACCAAATATTAGAACAAAAGAGGCTCTTAATTCACTTACCACATAGGAAATTACAAGGGTCTCAGGAGTTCTGTGCCAGAACCAGAGGCAGACACCAATATATACTTTCCTATTTTCTATTATAGGAAACTTGATTATTTCCATGAACAACAGGGAGGTACAGGCCCTGGCTCTATGTATGGCCTGGTCATGTCTACTGAACAAGGAGATAATAGAAAACCTATTTACTTTCACTGAATAATAGGAAATTGTGTTGCCTGGTTACAACTGTGAAAGAACAGGAAAACAGGGACTCTAATTTTTTCCATGGGATAAAGGTACTTTAGGGGCACCTGAGTGGCTCAGTAGGTTAAGCATCTGACTTGATCTCAGCTCAGGTCTTGATCTCAGGGGTGTGACTTCAAGCCCCACATCAGGCTCTGCGCTGGCAGCACAGAGCCTGATTGAAACCCTCTCTCTCCCTCACTCTCTGCCCCTCCCTCCTTCACTTTGTCTCTGTCTCTCCCAAAATAAACAAGTAAACATTAAAAAATTAATAAAAAAACAAAGCCAAGAAAAGGCTGCCCTTGTCCAGAGTCACAGAGGGGCAAGTATGAGAAGGTTGAGGCCTGCGCCTCAGCACCTCCCACCTTCCTGGGCCCAGGCCAACTTCTCATTTGCTGATGCACCATCCAGAGGAAAGAAGTTAGCCTCATTAGTAGTTGGTGCTTAAGAAAGAATAAGCGTCTTTCCAAGAGCCTGGCAAACCAGGCCTTCTGACTTACAGGATGAACCTGGTAGTAGGACCACTGCTGGAGCAGTCATAGTGGCAAGTGTATGGGATTTGTCTTCCATGAGCCCACACCTGTGTGGTATGTGGGTCACGTGGTGGGAGTACATGGGGAGCTATCTGTGAGCTGCACAACTTCCTGGTTTTGTCTATTGACAACCAGGCTTGGAAATTCTTTGTCAGGCTGCTTCCAGGGAAAAATTAGCAGGAGATAGAGGGAGAATGAGTCTTATCAATGTAGGCAGTAAGGCTCTGTTTGTGTGGGCTCAGGAGTTTGGAAACGGGGAATCTCCTGGCTATGGTTTTTATCCCACTTTTCCATCTTATCTTGTCATTCCTGCCCCTCCACCTCAGATGAACTTCTTAGGCTCCTCCTTGACCCCCAACTCCCTTGGGCTTGCATAGATCACTCATCAGTCTGGTCAAAACATTGCTCATCATGATTTGCTTCTGATTGGAAACCCAAATTGGAGTGCCACTGCTCCCCAAAGCAGGAGGGGACCTGGAGGTCATCTAATAGGTGAGAATTCATGCTCTAGGATGCCAGGTATGTTCCAGGACAGATAGCCGCATAGACCATCCTCTACCCAGCCATCCAGGCTGGTGAGTTCTGTTCTCACTGTGGGGCCTGGGACTGCTGTGAGGGGTCAGAGAGCTGCAGAGCAGAGTCAGATGTGGGGCAGCCCTTCCACTGTTGCTTGGAAGCTGCTTTACCTTCTGAGTCTGTTTCCTCATCTATGAAATTGGTGTAATAGCAAATTCATCAGATTATTGTAAAAGGTACAGAAATGCCTAGCATAGTTCCTGGCACACAGGGCTCAATCCTGTTGACTATTTCAAGAAGGAGAAACCTCCTCCAGAAGCCATAGGGATGAAGCAAGTAGAACTGCCCTGGGGCTCCAGGCTATTTTTTGTGACCTCCCTGCTCTTGCCCTCTCTCCATTCCCATTGCCATTGACATCATAGGCACTGAGAGAAGAATCATGATGTGACAACTCTCAGAAAACAAATATGCCTTTGCAAACAGCAGGGTTGATCTCATTTGAGTTCTTCCACCTTATTTCATTCATTCATTCATCATTCATTCATTCATTCATTCATTCAAACACTGTTTGAAAAACTCTTCTTTGTCCTGCTCTCAACTGGCTGCTGGCCTCGATATTGCCCTGGCAAGAAGCAAATCTATCTGAGACCCACCCTGCCACCGAAACCCTTCAAGGCCAGCCCAGCAAAAAGCAATCTGCCATCCGGGTACCTGCTTGAGTACTCTCCCAAGAGAGGATGAAAGGGAGCGTTGCCTAGGCTATCAGCAACAGCAACCCGCTGCACCCCTGAGCCCCTGAGCCCTCATCCCTGGGGCTGCAGCAGAAGGATGCGACTGACATTGGCTTCAGATGGTCCTGGGGAGCAGGCCAGCACACAGGCGCAGAATGTCAACAATGACAAGGTGGTACTACAGATGGCTCAGAGCTGGCACTGTCCCAAAAGGCTCAGTGTAAATTTACTCTTTCCAGACAAGGAAACCTGAGAAATCATGAGGCTCAGAATGTAAGAGATGTCACAAGGGACAGAACATTCCCACTGTCTCTGTAGGATTCCCATCTGGAGCCCCAGAGTGGCATGGTTTGTTGGCAGGCCATCATCTTTCATGCAGCCTTTGGTCTCATTTCTTTTTCTTCTTCTTCTTTTAAATTTTTTTTTAAATTTATTTATTTATTTTGAGAGAGAGAGTGAGCAGGGGGCGGGCAGGAAGACAGAAGGAGAGACAGAATCTCAAGCAGGGTCTGCACTGTCAGCACAGAGCCTAACACAGGGCCTGAACTCAGAACTGCGAGATCATGACCTGAGCAGAGATCAAGGGATGCTTAACTGACTGAGCCACCCAGGACCCCCACTTTTGTTCTCCTTCCTGTAGCTGTTTTCCCTGGTGCGGCTTTGGTTGACCAGCTCTTTAGCAGGCTATGCAATTTAAATAACCATCATGTCTCATTTTGAAATCAAATAAAAACCATGCAGCCTCTGTAGACTGCTGTGCTTCTGCTTCTGATCTCCTGCTCTCCTGCTGTTTCTCCATGAGAAGCCCACCATCTCCTGATGCAACAAGCAGCAAATGCTGAAGCAGGCCAAAACTTTGTTGTAAACTTCACGTCTTCAAGTTCCAGTCCTTTGCCTATCTTTTCTATTTGGTTGTTTGCCTACCATTGATTTGTAAGATTTATTTATCCTTAGTAATAATTATTTGGAGAGTTATTTGCTGTAAATATCTTTTTCTGGGTTATGGTTTTGTCTTTTCATTTGAGTTATGCTATGCTAGTGAAAAGAAATCCTTATCTTAATGGAGTGAATGTATTGATTTTTTTCTTATGGTTTGCAGTTTTGATGTCTCATTTAGGAAAGCAAGGTCATGAAGTGACTTTCCTGTATTTTCATTTAAAACTCTTAAAAGTTTTCACCTGGAACTCATGTGACATTGTGTGTCAACCATACTTCAATTAAAAAAAACAAGTTAAAAAACCCCAAAAAACAAAACTTCTAAAAGTTTTGAAGTTAAGCATTTCACACTTATGTCCATAACCATTAATATTTTTGAGCATGGTGTGTTTGCTAATATCATGTTCAGAATCTTGTATCCATATTCATGAGTAAGACTGGCCCAAGATTTTCTTTCTCATATGAGCCTTTTATAGTTTGAGTTTCAAGGTTACACCCCATGTAACAAGCTGGGAGTGTGTCAGTCAGGGTCCCCACAGTAAACAGAGGTACACTTGCTATAGGAAGGTTTATTTTGGAGGTACTTACAGTGCTGCAGGTGCAAGGGAATCCACGGCACATGGTTGTCATTTGTTGGAAGATGTAGGGAGGGATCTAGACATCAGGGAGCCTCAGCTGGCCACTCTGAAGAAGGATTGGAAACAAATGCTGTGATCTTACTTACCTTCTGCCCTCTACCTCATGCTGGGCACCTCATTGGCCTAATGCAACAAAGAGACCAGAAGGCACAGGACCCTATCGATGGACTCCCTACAGGTCAGCATCCTGGGACAGAGAGCAGCATAAAGCAGGATATGAGTGGGATGGGGAACAAGGGGGGCAACGTGATCAGACATATGGACATTTCCCTCTGTCTTAATCTTCTAGAAGAGTTGCTAGTCTTTTACTTTTTTGTCTATTCCTTAGGGATTGGGAAAGAGAGATTCCATATCTGGCTTCATTTCATTGTCTTTATCGAGACAGCTTCCCAGCATACATACAGCTAATTTTCATCAATCAAAATAATTATGGTCTATAAAGTCACCATAAACACTGAGTTAACAAATACTGAACCATTGCATTTAAGGACAGCACAAGTTTGGTTCCTTTGAGTCTCTGGTCATATTTTTTGTCAACCCACTAAGACATAACCTTGTTTTTTTTAAAAAAATATTTTTGCTTTTTTTTTTAATGTTTTATTTATTTTTGAGATAGTCAGCATGATCAGGGGAGGGTCAGAGAGAGAGGGAGATACAGAATCTGAAGACAGGCTCCAGGCTCTGAGCTAGCTGTCAGCACAGAGCCCAAAGCGGGGCTCGAACCCACGAACCATGAGATCATGACCTGAGCCGAAGTTGGACGCTCAACTGACCGAGCCACCCAGGCACCCCAAGACATAACCTTGTTTTATATGTATTTTATTTAAAGACACTTTGACATACATCTTGACTCATTAACATTGAAATCATAGCCAACAGCAGTATAACTTGTGCTTGAACAAAACTTATCTAACATATATTTTCTCCCTACGGCACAGCACAGCTTTCTTTTGCTGAAGAAGACAAGACAGCACTCCAGCACATTTCTTGGAAGTTACTTAAAATAGTGAAATCATCAGAAAATTGCAAAAAACATGGAAACTGTGGCACTAAATAGACCATGAAAAAATACTTATTATAGTATGAAAGCCCAACAAAACAAAACAAAACAAACAAAACACAAAAAAGGCAGTGTTGCTTTGTCCAGCCTGAGCTGAAAAGATGTATATCAAGTCACTCCATTTTTTATTGTTCTGCATATGTCCATAAATGACTATAGAAATGCCATAGTATTGATTTGGGGATTACAAATACATTTTAGCGAATAGGCATATTCGCAAATATAGAAACCATTTGGGACATGTGGGTGGCTCAGTTGTTTAAGCATCTGACTTCAGCTCAGGTCATGATCTCACAATTCATGGGTTTGACCCCTGTGTTGGGCTCTGTGCTGACAGCTCAGAGCCTGGAGGCTGCTTCGGATTCTGTGTCTCCCTCTCTCTCTCTCTGCCCCTCCCCTGTTTGGCCTCTCTCTCTCTCTCTTTCTTTCTCTCTCACGCTCTCTCAAAAATAAATAAACAAACATTAAAAAAAATTGAAAACAAATATAGAATCCACAAATGCTGAGCATTAACTGTATTTTCAAATGCAGTCACTATGACAGTGCAGAGTAAGACTCAGTTTTTTCAGACTGAATATGAAGAGATGTTAGCACCATAACCTAAATCAGCCTGTGACTGTGTGACCACTGATAGAAATTCCTTCTTCATTTTGGGACAGACCTACTTTGGTAATAGGCAAATAGGATCAACCCCAAATATGTCACAATAGGAAAGGGTTATATGAAATTTGTGCAATGAACTATTATCCATTAACATTGCAAAGACTGGTAGCAATCTTAAAAATGCTTATGTTTCTTAGACAAAATACAAATATACACTGTAATAATATCTGCATATTTGTAGGTTTAATAAAGATTTGATATGAAACATGTAAATAAAAATGAATAGAAATGAATAGAAAATAATTTTCCTAAAATTTATTTTAATTTTATTTAAATTATTTAAATTTAAGAAGTTTAAATCAATTAAATCAAAATAATAATGTGAAAAGAAATCACACGGTCCAGGAAATAAACCATTTTTCGCTGTAAGAGAAATAAACCAGGAAATGGTCCAGGAAATAAAGCATTTTTCTCTGTAAGCCATTGTGCCTGCAGCTCAGAACCATAACTCTGGGAAGAAACATACTGAGCCTAGAGGAGAAAGGTTTTAGAATTTATCATATAAATAAAAGTTGGGTCATCTTTGTTTTTATATACATTTGCCATTTTTAAAGTTTCTTTTTTTCTTTTCTTTCTTTCTTTCTTTCTTTCTTTCTTTCTCTTCCTTCCTTCCTTCCTTCCTTCCTTCCTTCCTTCCTTCCTTCCTTCCTTCCTTTCTTTCTTTCTTTCTTTCTTTCTTTCTTTCTTTCTTTCTTGAGCACATGAGCAGGGGAGGGGCAGGGATAGTGAGAGAGAATCCCAAGCAGGCTCTGTGCTATCAGTGCAGAGCCCAACTCAGGGGTTAATCTCACAAACCCTGAGATCACATCCTGACCAGAGATTAAGAGTCAGACACTTAACCGACTGAGCCACCCAGGTACCATTTGCCACCTTTAAAAACATCCAGTTAATTTCAAAATGTGTGTTGGAATTTCCTATCAGTTAATGAAAAGAATAACATTAATTAATGACATTATGTTATTTTTTTCAGAAGTATTTGCTTGAACTTAATTTACTGTTTTCTATGTTTCCTCTAACAGATATTTTGTATATTTAATTTTCCCTTTTCTAATTCTTTGGATTAAATTTTACAGAATATTTTCTTAAGAATATGGTAAATAATATCAACAAAGCTGTCTTCAGGAATATTTGTAGCAATTTCAACATGGCATGAAATGTCTCAAACACACACACATACATACACTACTGTTGTTTTGAAAATTTAAAAAATATAATAAAAAACACTTATCAAATTATCTCCCTGAAGTTCCCCATTCATTGCTTTCAGGTTTTGGGAGTCCATGAGGAAAATGAAAAGAATCACTGTAAATAGAGCAATAAATTCTGTCCGCAAAGCTGCATAACCTCATCAACATGAGTAGAGAACAACCTCATCAACATGAATAGAGAACATTTATTTTCATTAATAATTACTTGGATGCTTTTGGATGAAGAGCTTTCTGGAATGATTTCTTTTCTTACCTGCTTTCTAAAGGAGACCACACTGGAGGAGCCCTGGCCTTGCCCCTTCCAGTGCCTCTGAGCCACTCTTAGACAGAAGTGAGGTTGAGATATCACTGGAGGAGGGAGCTGAAGATGGGTAGAGCCTCTAGGGACTCGAAGGCCCTTGGAGGTGAGGGGCTACTCCCCAGGCTGGGGGTTCTGGCTTCACAGTTTTGACAATGCAACCAGGGTGGGGACTGGCTCCCTTGATTGTAACTCTGGTGGGTTTAACACATCTACAAATCCTTAGAGACCCTTCCCTTGAATATGAGTGACCCTGAGCAATTTGCTTTAGGGAAACAGAAATGATGCCTTGGTACTTCAGAGATTAAGTCATAAAGGTGATCTAACAACTACCTCCCATCACCTTTGGAGCCCTGGCCACCATGTAAACATTTAGAGAGATACCAGGAGCCTCAGCTGCTCTGGCCTTCATGTCTTCCTATCCCAGGCAGTAGGCATTAGCAAAGAGACCTGAGGTGACCCCAGCTCCAGCTACCACCTGATGGACAGACCCCCCCCAACTGAAGGGTTCTCACCTGCCACCCATCTGAGCCCAATCAGCCCCAGAACCACAAGTGACGATAATAATAAATGATCATTGCAGTATGACACCACTACGTTTGAAGTGGCGATGAGAACCTCAAGTATAAGGTTATCCACAGATGACAATGCTGATTTATGAATTTGTAATGAACACCACGACTGTGCATGGGCACCAGAATATGCCTATTGGTCCTCACTGCATACGCTCCCTGTCTTAGTTTGTGTTCTCCCAGAAGCAGACTGTGAGACAAGGATTCTAGTGGAAGCAATTTCCTGGAAGGTGACACCAGAAGGCACCACTGGTAGGAGTGTGGGGAGAAGCAAGGGAAGAAAACCAATAAAAAGTACAGAACTAGCAACCTTCTGCTGTGAGCACCTGCAGCTCATTACCACTGGGGACCTTTACAAAACAGTGTAAAACATTGCTCAGAGATGTCCCACCAGAAGGGTATTTATCCTCCAATTTTCCAACACACATTGATTGAGGGCTGCTCATGGAAGGCCAAGAGGCATTAATTCCCCTATTCATGTAGTTAATTCATCCTCCCCACTTCCAGCATTCACGCAGAGCAGGCTAGAAGGCCAAAGAGAATGCTTAGGAGAATTGCAGGTGTTGGCAGTTGGGACCTGCAGCCATGGGAACACCCAACGCTAGTCATGGCCACAAGTTTCCTACAGACGTTAGAATCAGAGGGAAGGGAGGCCGGTGACACTAAGTGAACTTAGTAACTGGTACCTGCTGCTCAGCTGCAGGTCAGGCAGTAGTAGCAGGAGCCAGCTTCACTCAGCTGCATGGAGATACTCACCCAGGGCACTGGGCACCTACACTGGTCACTGAACACACCAGCCTATGCAATCCTGGAATTACAATGCATGTGTGCCTGCTGCACCTTCCCCTAGTGCTGGTCTCCCCACAGGACTATCACCATGCTGCACCCCCTACTGTGAACACATGCAGCTGGCCACATCTTGGTTTTCACACAGATAGTTTTCTGACTCTGCCTCTCTTAGAGCTGGCTATTTCAAATGGCTTCAGCCTTGCCTTTGCAGACCACCTCTCAGGGTGAACAGATGGATACTTGACATTCCAATTTAACCCCCTGTGTGTTCATTCAGTCTGAATGTCTGTATGTCTACTCTGATCATAGGGAAAAACCTATAGATTCTGCTTGGTTCTGCCTGGTTCAGGGCAGACTTGCCTGATTCAGGGTGGAAACTTCTCCTTTCTTGCTCCATCTTCTCAGAAACTGTATGAAATCTTTTCTTCTGAGTGCCCAGAGATGCTGAAGGGCAAAGTATATTCAAGTCAGTATTGTCCATTAGAACTTTATGCAATAAATAGAAATGTTCTGTATCTGTGCAGTCCAATATGGTAGCCGACTAGCTACATGTGGCCACTGAGCAGTTGAAATGCGGCTAGCATGACAAATTTTACGTTTGATTTCATATTATTTCATTTACATTTAAATGGCCACTTGTGGTAAGTGGCCACCATCCTGGTCAGCACAGGTGAAGTTCCTTTGGACCTCCTCTAGGGCAGCTCCTACTTGAGGGAGCTCACCCTCCCTGGCCCACACCATAGCAGGTCTCCATTTCTATCCTGATTGGCAGATTCCTTATCTGTCTCTCAGCCTTCCTCACTCTGTGAGGCTGTCTCTCTGCTCTGCCACCTCCCCTAATCTAGCCTCTGGGAGAAAGAAACATGTGCTCTACACAATTACAGTTTGAAGTTTTGTGTCACTTGGGTGTGGACTGGGGAAGGATGGGAATGCCTGACACAAAGAAGAGAATGAAGGAAATACCCAAACATAAAAAATGTCACTATGTGCCCCTGCCACTCGTTTTTTGGTAATGTTTATTTATTTTTGAGAGAGAAATAGAGACAGAGCATGAGCAGGAGAGGGGCAGAGAGAGAGGGAGACACAGAATCCAAAGCAGGTTCCAGGCACTGAGCTGTAAGCACAGAGCCTGACATGGGGCTCGAACCCACAAACCATGAGATCATGACCTGAGTCAAAGTCTGATGCTCAACCAACTGAGGCACCCAGGCGCTCCTGCCCCTGCCACTCTTAATTGCATGTTCTGGTTTGGAGAAGGCAGTCCATTCCACCTCCTTTTGAGCTGATCACAGATTTGAAAATCTAGAACTGTGTGGTTGACAATAGCATTTAAAAACATTTTTAAAATGTACACTTCCTAGATCTCAACTTCAGGAGATCCTGATACAAAAAGCCAGTGTCTTAGGAATCAGTATTTCATGAACACCCTTTGTAGTTTCTGCATTGGGCCAGCTTTGGAAGCTGCTTTAATCAACATAATGATGTTGCACTTAGGAGCTTTTGAATTGGCCTCACTCCGTGAAAATCCCCATGGACTGCTTGCTTTTCAAGTGCTTATGTCCAATTTTGCATTTTTTCTCATTATTCCTGCATTTACTGCCACCTCTAATTTCCTGTCTCCCTCTTCTCCAATACTGCTTCAAACGTACACAAATTAGGTTTTCAAAGTTGGAGTACTGCATGCAATAATAGTAAGTAAACACTACTTGAAGATCTCATAGAGTGCCTTCAATGTATGAACTCTGAGATATATGCTTCAGTTACCTTTCTAGGAGTTTTACCCTTGTTGCCTTGCTCTCTAAAGACAGACTTCATTTTCTTAGATATATTTTGTGTGCCAGTGCCCACACTGTATTTATTAATAGTTTGACATTGTCACGAGTTCTCATTTGGCAGTGTTTTCATATTTGCTTCACCACCTCTGCTTTAGCATTGCCAAACAAATGGTCTAGACTTAGTATTAAAAAAACACAACAACAAAACAAAACAACAACAACAAAAAACTCCTTTCAGGACAGGCCTGGAAATTGTTGGCACACAGTAGCATCTATCTATGGACAGTCTTCCTGGCAGGCAGAATTGTGCCCCAGAAGACTCACCCTCTATGGCCAGCACCACATAAAGGGTACGAGAGCTTAAAGCCTCCCATCCACGGAAAATAATTCAGTCAATTAAAAGAGTGGATTATGCATATAAAGCATAAATGCAACTCATTTATAACCAAGGAGAAGAGGACCAACATTAAGCTGCAATATGGGGTGACTGAAAAATAACTCTGATTTTATATTGGGGAACATGATTACATTCTTAAACGCTTTGCTCTGGAGATAAAGATGGCTCTCTCTGCCAGCTGTTGCTCGCGGGTGGGTGGGTGGCTGAGCATCACATGGTTAATGAAATTGCTTCAGGCGGCAGCGTTACATTCCCTTTTGCAGAATTTGCGCGTAGGTTGAACGTTCCAATCTGTTACCCCCCGTTTCCTCAACCATCCCATTGCCAGGTATCAGTCGTGGTGAGCAAGGGATTCCTGAGCCAACGTGAGGCTGCGTGTTCGAGATATTGCTACCTGGAAAGATACGGGGCATTTTCCATTTTCCCCGAATATTTGAATGATTAAAGTTCACCTTGGACTAAAATCCCTACAGAGAGTCACGCCCCCCGCCTCGAAATCCCGGGCGCCAGTAGTCTGCAAGCTCAGATCTTCGCCCCGCCCGGCTCAGCCGCCTTCTGGGAATTGTAGTTGACGCCTCGCGCATCCCCGCCGCCAGTGCCCAGCCTCGGACTACAAGTCCCGATAGGCCTTGCGCGCCACGCCTGCGCTCCCCGCTGCTGCGAGAGGAAGGTGAAGGCGCGGAAGGCGCGTCCGAGCCGGGTTGGGAGGTTGTGGGGGGGGGGGCGGGGGNCGGTGCAGCTGATGGCGGAGGCGGAGAAGCGAGTCAAGGCCTCCCACTCCTTCCTCCGAGGGCTGTTTGGGTGAGCGCCAGACCGCGCGTGCCCTGAAGAGGTCTCCTTCCCAGGCCCCCTCCCTAGCTGACCGCCCCCCTTGCGCGCCTTGTTGAATCCTCCCTCCACCTCTGGACCCTCCAGGGGCCCTCGTTTCCCATGCATCCTCCGGAGAGCTTCTGAGTCTTAAGAGTCTCCCAGGGACCTCCCCCCAAGAACGCCCCCAGGGCCTCTCATCACTCCTGCGCGCCCCCCATCCCCTAGAGCCCCACGACCTCTCCCTCACACGCTCCCCGAAACCTCTACAGTCTCTCGCCGCCTACCTCGAGGTCAGCGGCAACCTACCCTCCAGACATCCCCTGGGGTCCTCAGAGGCCCCCCCACCCTTCCACGCCTCCTCTGGCCCGGCGCTGTCCCCGCATTGGTGCGGGGGTCCCATGGCCTTGCTTGGAGGAGGGCCGTCAGCGCCGCGGCAGGACAGATTTGTTCTTTTAACCTTAGTTGAACCCGCGTCGCTCGGAGACTCGTGTTGGGAAGAGGCAAGCCCTGAAGAAGCCCGGGGGTTTGTTCCGGGGACCCCCGCCCGGGCGCCTGGCCCGTACGTCGGGGGTATTTGGCTGGGCGGTGGGCCCCAAGCAAGAGCGGACTGGCGCGGCGTCCCCGTTCCGGAGATGGTGTGCTCCTTTGCCTTGCGCCAAGTAGACATTTAATAAACGTTCGTTGGAGAATGAATACGTTTTCTCAGCATAGTATTTTTACTTCACCAGAGATTGATGGGTTTGCCAGGGCCTCCTGTTTGATCAAGGATAACGCACTCCTAAGTCGGCGTCTTTTGGGAATCCCATTAATTTTCTGTAATTCTTCTGTATTCTCCTAGGGAAAGGTCTTAAATTCGGACTTCCCAAAAAGCAGAGCCTGTACCGACCATTCTGGGTGGTTGAATATGTGAATGATTCAGCTGTTTAGGATTAGAGAGGCTGAAATTTCCTGGTGTGTTGTTGCTGCTGCTGTTTTTCTTTTTGAAAGTGAAGATCCTTTGCCGAAAGCAAGAACATATTTTTATTTTTGAGAAGGACCAGTACTTAATTGTTGCATTATTCAACAGTTTTATGTACTAAATTCAGTTTGGAATCTGCTTGTCTTGCCATCTTCATTCTTTGATTATAATATCATACTTTAAGGGTGTGGATGCATCTCCAGGAAATGCTTAGATGCAGGTTTCACGCAGTACACCTTAGTACAGGACGCAAAGATGCATAAAAGTAAGGGTTCTTAACCTCAAGAACCTCGGGAAGGGCATTTACCCGAGCTGGTTTCTAAATTCTGTGATGTGTAGTTCGGAACATAGCAGTGAATTATAAGTTTGTTACCGCTTTAAAAGTTATGATGATTCATAAGGAGCATTCTCTCACACTCGATGCTAGCACCAAATAGCTCCTTTTTGTGAGTCACAAAACATTTAACGTATATTTGAATAGAATTTAATGTCCTAGCACCTCCTACCTGGAGGTGATCTTAATGTCACAGCATATTTCAAGTCCGGATGCCCTTCCCTGGAAGAGAATCTATAATTGGCAGAGGAAAGCATTACAGCACTTGATACTTGTCTCAGGGGAACCCTCCTTTTTGTGAAGAGGTGTTGCGTTATTGTTTTGGTGAAACTAGGCCAAGTCTTGAGCCAATAATCCTAAAAGGATTTTGAAAAAGCTTTTGTTTGTAAATATCTTTTCTCTCCTTGATTGTTGATCACCTATGTTATGGACAGGCCATATAGGAAGACTTTTGTCTTTACCCTGCACAAAAGTCGTGTCCTAGGTCTGGCCTGGATATGACAGGCTTTTGGATGGGGGGCAAATTACTTAGCCTCTCTATGCCCCAGTTTCATCTGCTATAAAAAGGGGTAATAATAGTAACATCTAATAGGGAGGGTTCAGTGAGTTTATGCATATAAAACATTTAGAACCATTGGAGAAGGTGATTATGAAATATTAATTAGCATATTAATCAAAATTGTCAGCGGATGTTTATCGAGAAAGCAGAGAGCCAGATAGACTAAGTGACTTTGCCAGGATTTCAGAGCCAAAAACCTTTAGGACTGGATCTTTGGTCCTTAAATGAAAGATTTGAAAGGGGTTTGTACTATGTAAGTGTTATTTATCCTATGGGGAATAACTGTGTTATTTTCAGTGATACTTGGTTGCAGGAGAACTTGGGGAAGAAGAGTATTCAGTTCTGTGAGTTTTAACAGTATATAAGTACTTGAAGCTAAAACCAGGCCTAGTTTCTCTGTGAGTTACTGTGTGTTGGAAGACCGATTCTGTATCAATTTTAGATGTTTAGAATCTTCTATCATATCTGGCATCATTTGTATCTGTCCTCATCCTTCTAGACTGGGTTGCCTGGAAGTCCACCCTGCTGCCACCCTTCCTTTGATACAGAATTTTCCCATCTACTTGTTATCCTTTCTTGAATCCACAGTGTAGCCCACCTCCATGTCAGACTCCTGAATTAACAAAACACACATACTGATGTGAATATCATCAGGATCAGTATCATTTGAGCCCCATGTATTTAAGAACTGACCAGTTTGTGCTTTAAAGGGACAGGTGATGCTGTTTTGAGGACATGGCAGCCATTAGAATTAGAAGGTTCTCAGCCTATTGCAGCATATTTTATTTACATGGACTCATTCTCATTATCCTCACTGCAGATTAAAATGTATTAGGAGCTCATCCCTTCCTCTGTTTATCTACCACCCACACTGGTTTGTGGTAATACTGTATTCACATTACTGTCCTATAACTCTTCCTTTTTTGTTTCTTTCAATAAGATTATATGAAAATATACATTGTATATTCCTGAGGAAGTGTCAGTCATATATTCTGTGTACAGGCACAAATCCCATGCTTGTCTGCAAGATGTTCCTGAGCCACTAAGGGATGTAGCCATCACAAAGTAACCAGTATCGGTGTTCTGCTTTTCTGCTTGACTGCTTTGTAAACAGTAGTGTGTTTTTGTAGTTGTGGAATTGAATTAGAAGTTACTCTTTCTGAAGGGCTTACCACAATATAGCAAAACTGCCGCCAGAAGAGTAAGCGTTTTCAATTCTTTTGTTCCCAGGGGTGAGCTATTTTGTAGTTAATTTCAAATTCAAATGTAGAACTTAAGGAGCTGTAAGATCTTAAACTGGCCTGAGTATGACAGTAAAGTAGTTTAGAGTTGCTAAGGCATCTCTTACTGTTTTATCCGTCTTGTTAGTAGGAGGCCAGATTGGGGATAGCCAGCACAGTACACATGAAAGGGAATGGCTGCTTAAGAATGGCAGTCAGAAGATGTTCTGCATGGTTAGTGCTGTCTTCTGCTGCTTTTGAATGTTGCCCAGCTGTAACGCTTGTAAAGAGCCATAAGTTTGGCAGTGCCAAAGTAAATTTAATGAAAGATGCTACTGGGCTATCTTGAAGCAATTATGAATCTATAATTTCGTAGCTGTTTTTGAAAATTGAGAATATTTCTTAAACATTATAGGCCACTAATTATCAGTATTCTTCACTCAGCTTTATTTCTACAGTGATTCTGTTTAAGTTTTGCCAGAATATGGTGAGGACATATAATAGCATTTGTAAAGCATATAAGACTCTCAGTTACAATAGATACTCAAGTGCAGATTGAACTTTAAAAAAAGAAAAATCATTAAGCTGAGGTTTACTTAGAGACAAGTAATATAGTAATATGAAATATATACATACATTTCTTATAAATTTATAATGTTAGAATATAAGAAATAGACCTACATATTGGGTAATTATAACATATATACCAGCTATAATAATATATTCTGTATTATTACGTATAGGAAGACCAAACCAGAGCTCAGGCTCTCTTCTAGTGTGGTGACCCCAGCCCAGTAAATCATTCTTGGAGTTTCTGTTTTTCTCAGCTTTCTAATGGGCAAAGGGAAAGAACCTGCTTTTCGGAATTGTACGGATTAACTGAGGTATCAGAATGCTTATTAAGCTGCATGGAGCCAGGGGCGCCTGGGTGGCTTAGTCGGTTAAGTGTCCGACTTTCGCTTGGGTCATGATCTCGCGGTTCGTGGGTTCGGGCCCCGCGTCNTCTCTCTCTCTCTCTCTCTCTCTGTCTCCTAGAAATAAATAAAAAACATTAAAAAAAAAATTTGAAGCTGCATGGAGCCATATTACTGTTAATTTATAAACATTTGGTTTTCTAATTTTAGTGCCAAGTTACAGTTTATGTATTAAATGACAAAGTCTTTCTAGATTGGCCTTATTCTGTTTGCATTTTTGCAGTGCTTACCATATATTTCTCTCATTCTCTTGAACCCTGTGAGGTGTGCTTGTTTAAAAGAGGGGGGGGAGACCAGGCACCCCAGAAGAGTTATATTTTGAAGGCCTCTTTAATATCTGTGGAGACAAACATGATTTTTCTCCTTAGTTACTAATACATTAATGATTTAATAGCCTCATATTGAACTATCGTGGTGTTCCTTAAATTCCTTAAATGGATTATAATGTATTTTTTTAAATATGCTATTAGATTCCATTTTTAAATATTTTCTTTTGAACTATTGTCTTTGTAATTCTTTTATGGATGGGCCATCAAGTTGAAGTAATGATGTGACAGGTGCCTCATGAGAATATAGATGTTTTCCTTTTATTCTATGCTCTGGTCTTTGAAGGTTCAGGTGGAAGAACCATTTCTAATGAAATTCTGACTTTTTTGAATATTCTTTATTTCAGTAATTTTCCTCTGTCACTTTTATGTTTGTGCATTTCCCCTTCTCTCTTGATTCTTTTGATCCTTTTTCTCCAAACAGCTGATATTTTGACTCAGAGGTAGTATTAGTTTCCTCTTTCCTGCTTTATTAATTTCTGCTTTTACTTCTATTGCTCTTTTCTTTTTCCCTTTGACTCCTTTGGGAAAAATGGAGGATGGTATTTATTTCAGTATTTCCATTATTTTATTTATGTGGATCCAAATATTCATGTATGAATTTTCCTTTAAAACTGTGTTAATGTTTTAATTATATCCCCCAGATCCTGTATATAGTGTTTTTTATTGTAATTCATTTCCCCTTTGACCCAAGAGTTGTTTACAGGTTGTGTTCCTGGTGGAGGTGCTTTTTTCTTGTATGTGATTTTTTTTATTTCTTTATTTTTTAATGTTTATTTATTTCTGAGGGAGAGAGCATAGCTGGGGAGGGGTGGAGAGAGAGGGGGACAGAGGATCTGAAGGAAGCTCTGTGCTGTCAGCACACAGCCTGATGTGGCGCTTGAACTCAGGAACCGTGAGATCATGACCAGAGCTGAAGTCAGATGCTCAACCCTCTGAGCCACCCAGGTACCCTGAGTTTTTATTTCTGGTTTTATTTCATTATAATCAGAGAACTTAACTGAGGTTTTCTTTCCACCTGATACATGATTGGTGTTTATGAAAGGCCCATGTGCACTTGCGAAGAAGGTGTATGTTCTCATCAGTGTATGACTTGATAGAGATCCTGAAAAATCTAGGTATTGTTTATGTCATCAAGGCCTTTCACATTTGTGTTTATTTTTTGTCCCCTTGACTTGTTTTGGAATAAGCAGTCATGTCTCCTTTTATAAGTGCATTTCTGTCTTGGATTTCTTGTAGTTTCTGCTTTATAAAGGTAGCTACTTACTATGCTTTGGTACATAGATGTTCAAAACTACTATAATTTCATTATGAATTGTATCTTTAGCATTAGCAAGTGGATTTCTTTCTTTTGATATTTTTGACGTCAAATTCTGCCTTGTCTGATACTGGAGTAGCAATTCTTGCTTTCTTATTTGCGTTTGCCTGCTTTAAGACTGTATTATGTAAGAGGATTGTACATTCTGTCTGCTGCCGTGTGACCTGTGCTGCTGGGCTCTGGGCCTTGGGCATAGTGCACTTCCCCTCCCCGTTGAGTCTGTCCTGGCCCTTGGCTGACTTTGAGGAGAAGCAAGTGCAAGAGGGATGCACACTCTACCCAAGCAGAAGCTGTAGGGGCCATCCCTTGCTTCCGCCATGGTTTTTCTCTGTCGTTAAGAGTACACCTGAGAGAGGGCTGCATTCCAGAATAGAGAGACACGACACATAGAGAAAGAACCAGCACCATCAACCTGCAGTGACAGGTAAAGTGAGTGAGAAATAAGCTTTTGGAGATTTGGGGGTTGGTTGTTGTTGGAACAAGTCAAACAGAAGTTGATGTAGGCAGAGAAGGACAAATATCATATGTTTGCACGTGTAGGAGGATTAGGAGGAACTTAACTGAGGAACAAGGGGGAGAAGAAGGGGGGAAATGGTGGGGGAAAGGGAGAGAGGCAAACCATGAGAGACTCTTGAATGCTGACAAAAACTGAGGACTGATGTATGTGGGGGGGAGGGGAGGATGGGCACGGAGGGGGCCAGTTGTGGGGATGAGAACTGGGTGTTATATGGAAACTAATTTGACAATAAACTATTTGTAAAAAAAAAAAAAAAAAAGTTGATGTATGTGGTATACTTTTGACCATCTCTTATTCTTAATCCTTTCAGAATAGCTTTATTTTAGTTGTGTCTCTTGTATTGAGCACACAATATTGTATTGGCTTTTTTTTTTCTGAGAAAATCTGAAAATCTTCAGTCCATTTACATTACTGGTATGACTGGTATATGATTGGTTTTTAATTCTTTTGTCCTGCTTTGTTATATTTATTATGTGTAATGTTTTATTTGCAGTCTTTCTTCATGTGATCTCTTTGCTTTTTATTTAGGAAATTTTGTATTTTTTTCTACTGGTAACCTTTATACTACGAATCTTCTTCAATACCCTTAGCTCCATTAGGTATCTAGAATTTGTTTGCTGTGGAAGATACCCATTACCTGTGTGCCAATCACTGAGCCTGTTCTAAATTTTCCCCTTTGTCCAGTGGTATGTGTGTGGGAGGGCAGGGTTCAGTTTTTGTACTTGTGGGAGCAGATGTTGCCATATTATTTTTCTATTTTGTCTATTTCTTTTTGTCTTAGATCTATAATAAAACATATTCAGTGCTGCCACCACCAGCATTTTTACTAATGTTCCTTAGTTATCTCCTAGATGGAAGCCAGTGTGGTATCCCTTAAGTTCTTGCTTCTATCGCTGGTACTTAATTGTTGGCTTGGCTGGCTGTGTAATCTTTGGCTTACACTTTTTTTTAATGTTTATTTCTGACAGAGAGAGAGAGAGAGAGCGCGCGAGAGCGCGCGAGTGAGCAGGGGAGGGTCAGAGAGAGGGAGATACAGAATCCGAAACAGGCTCCAGGCTCTGAGCTAGCTGTCAGCACAGAGCCTGACATAGGGCTCAAACCCACGAACCATGAGATCATGACTTGAGCCGAAGTCAGACACTTAACAGACTGAGCCACCCAGGTGCCTCGGCCCACACTTTTTTCCCCTTGAGTTCAAAAATTTTCCCTGTTTTCCTTTGTATGTTGTCTTGCTTTGTATGTTGCTATTGATGTCTGATAAAAGTTAATCTGATTTTCTTAATTTTGTCAGTACTTTGCCTGGAAACCTGGAGCTTTTCTTTATTTATAAAATCAAATAGTGTTATTATATGTGTTTCACAGTACACCATTCTGGGTCATTTTTCCTAGTACATGGTAGGCCCTTTTGGTATTCTGATTCAGATCTTCTTTTGTTTCCATAAAATTTTCTGAAATTGTAGTTCTAAGGATTGTTTCAGTGTTTTGATATATTTTACTTAACGTTTCCAGGGACTCAAGTTACATGGATATTGTCTCTTTGTTTATCCTATCACTTTTTCTTGGATCCTTTTCCTTCCCTGTTTCATTTCTATTCTCATGGCTGTTTTTATTTTTCTCCTCTGTGTCAGTAGAACCTGTTCTCCCTGTAGGTATGTTCTAGCCAAGATTTTATTTCTGAGATGATTTGGTCTTTTTCTTTCTTTCATTCTAGAATTTCTAGAATTTGAGACAGGAGGTTATGATCTTATTTTTTTGTGCATGTAGGGAAGAAAGACTTCACCTTTTTTTCTCTGCTGGGTTCTCCAGCTGGGGCCCTACAAGTTAGACAGAAGATAGACTAACAAGAAAAACTAGTGTATTGAACATGTGCAGTGACGGGTGTCTCAAACGAGTGGTTGGAACTTGGGCTTATAGCATTTTAACAAAAGCAGTGCATTTGTAGAGAAGTGTCAAGACCAAAGGTTTTAGGCTTTCAAGAGCAGCAGACCGGGGAACAAAGGAATAAGGTTTGTGCAGGCCCATCTCCCTATCAACTTTCCACCTGCTTCACGACCATAAAACTTTCCCTGGAAAGGGGGTTTATGGCAGTCCCCCTTTCTTAGAAGTCTCTGCATTTAGTCAGATGGGGAAGCTCTGAGAAAGTATCTTTCTGTATCTGCTATTCTCATTTTCCTCCATTCTTATTTTCCTTATGCCAAAGTAGTTTATTTTGAGGTGGCATATTCTGGTCCCCTGCATGCTCTTGCATTCTGAGTTTTGCATTTCTGAACTGTGGTGTAGTTTCATATCTATAAATGTTTGTTTTATAATATTTAAGTTATATGGGATTGTTTTCCTTTGCCTTGGGGTGATTTGGGGGGAACATTTTTGTCAGCTGCAAAGTTTTTATTCTTCTGTCTTGTAGCTTTGTATGCTGCTTGCCTTTTTCTGTTTAGAGTGTTGGAGTTTCTTGGTCTCATATCAATACATGTGTTTTCATGATGAGAGATGAGGGGTTCGGGAGGTTTCACGGGTTTCTTAGTTTGAACACTCTCATCTGTTGATCCCATTAAGGACTTTTGTTTGATGAAAAGCATCAGGGAGTGGTGAGTAGGGGCTGTTCTCTTTCCCTTCACTACACTGAGCTTCCATACATCTGCCCCTTCCTCCCCCAGAAGCAGGGCCACTTCTAGCCAAGTTCCCCTCCAGTTCCTCAGGTCCAAGGCTCTGGCCCTCTAGGTCTCCCCCTGGCCTCCGTGTTCCCCCCCTTCTTTGCTGCTGGACCTTGCCACACCCCTTGTGTCCCTGCATCTCCTCCTGATGTCCAGGAGGAGCAGTGTCACCGACTCTGCTAGTTGGGTTCTTTTTTTTCTCCAATCTTTTATTTTTTCATCTAGTTGAATCCTATCTCCTAATTTTGCTGTTGGCACGGATTACAGGTGGTTATATCTGCTCCTTGTTGACGTGTCTGGGTTTGGAGGACGTGAGGACAAGTTGGTATTTAGGCGCTAACCATGATCCTTTAGGGTTTACAAGTCTCATCTGTGTTTCCTCCAGATTGAGATTCAGTTTGAAGATTGAATTTTTATAAAGATTGGAATTAAGTATAAAAACTTCTCGTAGCAAGTCATGTTGTGCATGTCATTTCCGAGTTTAGCCAATAATTAGGTTTTTTGTTTTCTTGGATATTTAAGTATTTGTTTTATTAATAGGTCCAAAGATACATTCGCCCCTCTGTAAGAAAGGTGATTCTCCATATCAAGTCCAGGCACTGCAGCTGTTAACAAAATCAAGACCAACTTTCTTTGCTCTACATGTTCTCACAAACTTCATTTCAGGAAATGATACTTTTATCAGACATTCCTTAAATGTCTCAGATTCTTTCCTGGGTCTGAAGATCTATGATTATTTTTAAAGTGAAAAGTTCTCAGAAAACGGAATCCAGAGTCTGAGGCAGGGCACTGAGGCTGCATCTGTGGTAAAGGTGTGGTCCTTATGCCCAGCTTCCCTGGCTGCTCTGGCGGGATTTCTCTGAGGCCCGGGAGGGGCTGCCTGCTCTGTGCTGGCAAGACCTAATAAATGACAGTGTTCCTATAGTCTTTGTCCAAAGCCTGTATCCTTGTCACTACACCTCCTATTACTGGTCTGTGAAAAAACAAAGGACCTCAATCTAGTGGTTTTACAGGCATTTTGGTGTAAGAGTTCAAAGTAGCTTGATGACGAGCTTCTTCTCTCTGTTGTGGATACCTCCTATTTTCGGCATCACATGAAAGAAGTCAGACTGTTTAGAAATATATTAAACCTGTTTAGAAATATATTAAATAAATATATTTATTTAGCAGTAAATTAATCTTGAAAGGGTTGTGTTTATCTAGGAAAACAAGTTTTTAGGGGTGCCTGGGTGGCTCAGTTGGTTAAGCGTCCAACTTTGGCTCAGGTCATGATGTCACAGTTTGTGGGTTCAAGCCCCGCATCAGGCTCTGTGCTGGCAGCTGGCCCAGAGCCTGGAGCCTGTTTTGGATTCTGTGTCTCCCTATCTTTCTGACCCTCCCCAGCTCACGCTGCCTCTCTCTCTCTCAGAAATAAATAAGAAAAGAAAAAACAAGATTTTAGAATCTGGAGATTAGAGAAATGAAGTGCAGGTGAAAACAAGTTGCTTATGGAAGGTAAAAAATAGAATAAATAATTCTATGTGGATGTGATGTTGTGATATAATAAGAAATAGATATTTGTTCTTATTCCCTGGTTCCTGGCACTGGAAAGCCCTTGTGGGATCCTGAGTGGTGAGGGTGAGAGAAGCATCTTTTGTATGAAAATAAGCCCCTTTCAAGCAAAGTGTATGCTAATTTCAACTGTTGGTGGGTCCCTGGGTGGCTTCTGGATGGGGGCTGGTTGTCAGGAGCCAAGCATATGATTAGAGGGTTGGAACTTTCAACCCCACCCCTAAGCCTCCCTGGAGAGGAGAGGGGTTAGGGACTGAGTTAATCACCAGTGGTCAGTGATCGGTCCTGCCTGTGTATGGAGCCTTAACAGAACCCTAAATGATGGGTTTGGAGAGCTTCGGGGGTGGTGAGCATGTGGAGGTGTTGGGAGGTGGCTCCCCGGGAGCTGGTGTGGATGCCCCTTGTGCTCCCTGCCTATATACCTCCCTGGATACATCTCTCCATTTAGCTGCTTCTGAGTTACCATTTGTGATCATAAATAGTTTCCCTGAGTTCTGTGAGTTCTAGCAAATTAATCAGATTTGAGGAGGGGGTTGTGAGAACCCCTGATTTGTATCCAAGTTAAGAGATAGGAGTTCCTTGAGGACTCACTGCTTGAGATTGGTATCTGAAGTGGGGGCAGTCTTGTGGGCTTAGGCCCTTAACCTGTGGGGTCTGCACTGACTGGGTAGTGTCACAATTGAATTGAATCGTGGGACACCCAGCTGGTGGCTGCAGAGAACTAGAAAATTGCTTGGTGTGAAAAACCCCACAGGTTAAATGTCAGAAGTGTTGTGAGTAGAGAAACAGTGTTCCCATTAATGGTAGAGATATTTTAAAGAGATTTTTAATTTTTGTCTTCTTTTCTGGATGCTTTCTGTATTTGCTTATTGTTTTGAATGATCTTTGGGAACACTTATAAAAAAAACTGTAATGTGGATAGTTTCTTCCATCCAGACACTGAGCAGTCAGCATTGTTATTGAGGGCTGGGTGCCAGGCCCTGTGCTGGTGTCTGTCCCCAGTAAGCCTCCCTGCTAAAGTAATGTTGCTCTTAGTGAAAATAAGGAGCTATCCTGGTTGGTGGGGCTTCCCTCTGGGGGTCCCTGTTTGCAGTTCTTTGGCATAGTTTGACATCCCTTCAGGATACTCTGATGATAGGGTTGAATTTTTGTCTCTAGTTCTGCTTTCACATTATCACAGCACTGTCAGTTATCACCTTTTATGGTACTTCTACTCTGGTATTTTGTGATTTTAGAAGCAGCTTTATTTGTACCTCAGCAGTTGCCTCCTTTACTTTTGGGTACATCTGATGATGTGTGTGCCATTAGTCCTCATGATTCTACTTTAATGTCCCCTTCTTCCCACCCACAGTCTTAGAAGAGGATGTACTTTAGTTGCCAGTGTTTTGTACTGCTCTGAAATAGTTCTTATTCAGGATGAGGAAAAGTCAAGACTTTAGATTATTCAAGGAATAATTGGTTTTTATTTTTAATTTTTTTAATAGTTTTATTCATTTTTGAGACGGAGAGTGACAAAACATAGAGAGAGAGGGAGACATAGAATCTGAAACAGGCTCCAGGCTCTGAGCTGCCAGCATAGAACCTGATGTGTGGCTCGAACCCACGAACCACGAGATCATGACCTGAGCTGAAGTCGGACGCTTAACTGACTGAGCCACCCAGGTGTCCCGGATTAATTGTTTTTTAAAAGATCAATGACTTGTCTGCATGTAGACATTATTGGAGCTCTTTGAAATAATGGGCTATAATTTCCCAGGCTGGCTCCCCCTCGCCACCCCCCACCCCGGCATCTGAATAAGAACAGACAGGATGGGATTGCAACTCTGTCCCACCCAGCTCTGGGTTCACCAGTGGGACATGTCGTAGCTCTGACCATGTTTCTTCAGTGGAACATGGAAAGTGTGATAGGCGCTCTCAGATTAAATATATTTCCTTAGCATTCTGATCTCCTCTTGGGCAAGAACATTCTTTTCTTAGCTTTTTCTGACATTTACTGATCTCAGTGAATGTCCCCTGAATAAGCATAATCAAGAAGAGGAGCAAGTCAGCCTTTCTCCTGGAATTGAGGGGTGGTGGGGTCAGCTGCGGCTGCATGGTGGGGAGGATGGAGGTGGTGGTGGTGGTGGTGATGATTATAAGAGTAGTGGTGATGAAGGTGGTAGAGTTGGTGGTGGAGGTGGTGGAGATGTTGGTAATGGTGGTGGTGAAGGTGATTGATGGTAGCGGTATTGTTGTTGGTGGTGGTGATGGTGGTGGAGGTGTTGGTGATGGAGATGTTGGTAATGATGGTGGTGGTGGTGATGATGGTCAAGGTGGTGGTGGAGGTATTGATGATGGAGGTGATGGTGGTGGAGGTGATTGGCAGTGGTGGTGGTGGAGTTGGTAATGGTGATGATGGTGGTAGAGGTGGTGAAGGTGATTGATGATGGTGGTGGAGTTAATAGTGGTAGTGGTAGTGGTTCTTATGCACACTAGTCACTATTTTCTTTCATGGTGGAGAAGGCAATTTCTTCTTCAAATTCAAGATAGCCTAATCTCCAAATATAGTTAGGTTTGCTTCAAGTTAGCTTTTCCTCTTGTCAGTTCAGTGCCACATACTTAAATTCTATCACTTCATAATGTAGATCCCCTCATAGAAACTTGTTTCTCTTTTCAAGGATCTTATACTTCATATATAGAGGCCATGGATAACAATTATTTGAATGTGAATTCTGAATATTTGTCATTAAAACTTATAAAAATTAACTTTCACATGCATAGAATACAGTAGGCATTTGAAGCGATTTCAAAAGAACATTTTTTCATGAATTGTTAAAATTATATTGTGTTTATGACAAGTGAGTTTCTATGGTGCTTTTAAGATGAGTATATTTCTTGTGATTCTGTTTTAGGAGAGATGAGGGTCTTGAGTCTTTATAAAAATATATTCATTATTTTTATAAGAATCACTGAATTTGATATCAGGTATCAGCTCCACCACTGACTTTGGCTGGATGACCTTGGGCCAGTCATTTATCTCCAAATACAGTTTTCTCTTCTGTCAAATGGAGTTAGTGTCTTTAATAGTGGTTGTAATAAAGAAAATGACATAACATATGTGGAAATATCCAGCATAAAACCTAGCATAATGGAGGCGTTCTATTATTCCTAGCTGAATCTTTCTCTGAAAATAATAGGATAAAGTACATTTTAATTAAGCTGGTTTTATTTGGAAACCTTTAATAAGAATGATTGAACTATAATTACAGTGCAAGACTCCTGGTACACTTTAGAAAAATAAGACAAGAAAGTGGCAAGCCTTTGTTAACTCCAAGGAACTATGGCTAAAAATTGAAAACTCAGGTTAGGAATTTTCCATTAGGGTAATTAGCTAATTGTTTTTTTTTAAATATGCAGATTTTAAGTTGAGAAAAAGGAACATGAGGGTGTGATTGAAAGAAAGCTTTGCTTATTCTGACACTACATTTTTAGTGTGGCTTTTCACCATCTTGTCATTTGCTGTGTGACATAGTCGCCAAAGGTTTTTTGTTTTTTCTTTTTCTTTTGGTGGGGGAAGGGAGTGGTACAGCTTTAAATATTATTCATGTACCATATAATTCACCCATTTAAAATGTCCAGTTCAGTAGTTTATAGCATAGTTACAAAGCTGTGCAACCATCCTAACAATAAATTTTAGAATATCCTCCTCACCACAAAAAGAAACTCTACCGTCCTTGCCCCTCCTTGTTTTCCCCCAACACTCTAGGCAACCACCACCCTGTTTTCCATCTGTATAGATTTGCCTGTCCTAGATATCCTACAGTATGCTAGTGTGTGTGTGACTGCCTTCTCTCACTTAGCATGGTGTTTTCAAGGCTTATTGATACTGTAGCATGTATCAGTACTTCATTCCTTTTTATTGTACAATAGCCATTGTATGTGTGCACCACATTTTATCATCTTTTTATCAGTAGATAGACATGTAGGTTGCTCCCACTGTTTGGCAGTTACGAATAATGCTGCGTTGAACGTGAACGTTTGTATGCAAGTTTTTGTGTGGACATTGTTTTAATTTCCCTTGGATGTGTATCAAGGAGCAGAGTTGCTGGCTCATACAGTAACTGTGTTTAACCTTTTGAGCAGCTGCCAAACTAACTGGCTGTGCTATGTTACATTTGTACCAGCTTTATAGGAGGGGTCCAGTTTCTATACATCCCCCCTAACAATTATTCTTATCTGTCTTTTGATTCTAGCCATCCTAGTGTGTGTGAAGTGGGATCTCACTTGGTGGTTTTGATTTGCATTTCCCAGATGGCTAATGATATTGAGCATTCTTCATGTGCTTATTGGTTTTTGTGTGTCTTCTTTGAAGAAATGTCTCTAATAGATCCTTCACCTGTTTTTTAATTCAGTTACTAGTGATTTTTTTTTTATTTTTGAGTTGTAAGAGTTCTTTACATATTTCAGATACAAGCCCCTTATCAGATAGGTCCCTTATTTGTGTAAATATTCCCAAAACTTTTTATGTCTTCAGTACATGAATCTAATTAACAATAATCATCTTGATTGAGTACCCACTCTGGGTCAGGCCCTGCAGTGACAACTGTATATGGATTATTTCTTTGATCTTTATTATAACCCTCAGGTATTGGGCCCCTGGGTGGCTCAGTCTGTTAAGCATCCAACTTCTGCTCGAGTCATGATCTCCTGGTTCATGGGTTTGAGTCCTGCGTCAGGCTCTGTGCCTGCTTCAAATTCTGTCTCCCTCTGTCCCTCCCCCACTCATGCTTTGTCTCTCTCCCCCTCTCAAAAAGAAACATTAAAAAATAAAAAATAATAACCCACAGGTATAGATCATATTATCCACTGATTACACATGTAAAAATGGGAGGCCCAAAGAAGTTAAAGAACTGGCCTGGGGTAAGCTAGCCTTAGTAGTTACTGACTAAGGTTTTAGTCACACTTGGGCCTCAGTGTACTGCTCTAGGACATGTATTGACACAGAGCCCTGTCCCTCTGCGGGAGCTCAGAGGCTGTTAGAGTTTCTGGCATATGTGTATGCGCTCACTTTTGTTCAGATTGTGCTACCCTCTAAGGGTCAGCCTTGACCTCCCCTTTTTCCTAAACTACTCTGAGTTCCTCATGTGCATTGCACAGAGTCCTTTGACTTTATTCTCTGGTTATTTATGTTTTCAATGTAGATAGACGAGGTAGGAACATCATTTATAGAGGGGCCTTAGTTTAGCTTAGTAAGAACAAGGTCAGATTAGGAAACCCTGGCGCAGGTTACAGAGGATTATTTTTGCCTTTATGTGAGAAGTGATGTCTGAGCAGCAGCAGCTGTTCCTGAGTGGAATTGTGGAATTAGCTGTCTACTAAAGAACTTTCCAGAACAGTATATAATTCAAGTAGCAGGAGAGTTTCTTCCTCTTAGGATGTTATAAAATGCATTTACACATGGGGTGAGCGCCTGGACCCCGATGCCCCTTCCACGTTGGAGAAAGGCTCATTTCCTGCCAGAGCTGGTGATATAGCAGTCAAACAGTATGACACTTTCTTTTATGCTCTGGCTTGTTTTGTTTTGTTTTGTTTTTTAGTTAGAATAAACATAGTGCTAAACTCTTCAAAATTAACAGGGTAAAAATTTATCCTTCAAATTTAATCTCACTTGAATAATATATTCTTATTTCTCCACTTGAGCCAAAACTACAATTTCCATGCATGGATAGGACTCTGGTTAAGGTTATAGGCTCTGAACTCTCAACAATAGCCAAAACATGGAAAGAGCCTAAGTGTCCATCCACGGATGAATGGATCAAGAAGATGTGGTTTATCTATACGATGGAATACTACATGGCAGTGAGAACGAATGAAATCTGGCCTTGTGCAGCAACATGGATGGACCTTGAGGGTGTTATGCTGAGCGAAATAAGTCAGGCAGAGAAGGACAAATATCATATGTTTGCACGTATAGGAGGATTAGGAGGAACTTAACGGAGGACCATGGGGGAGAAGAAGCAGGTAAATGGTGGGGGAAAGGGGGAGAGGCAAACCATGAGAGACTCTTGAATGCTGACAAAAACTGAGGACGGATGGATGTGGGTGGGGAGGGGAGGATGGGCACGGAGGGGGGCAGTTGTGGGGATGAGCACTGGGTGTTATATGGAAACCAACCAACTTGACAATAAACTTTTTGTAAAAAAAAAAAAAAAAGTTATAGGCTCTGAGATCAGCCAGATAGGTATTTGAGTCTCAGTTCTGTGACATTCTTGTGGTGTGACTTTGGACTAGTTAATTTACTTTTCTGTGCCTCCGTTTCCTGATTTGGAAAATAGGGATAATAAGAGAGTACCATTTCAGCAGCTGTTAAAGTTCTAGAATACTTGGCTAGCACATAGTAAGCATTCATTAAATGCTTATTATTTGAGGAGGGTGAATTAGAGATGTGGATGGTTGCCACAGTAAAACTTAACCTCATTTTTAAATTTTTCTCAGAGGAAACACAAAAATAGAAGAGGCTTGTGAAATGTATACCAGAGCTGCAAATATGTTCAAGATGGCTAAAAATTGGAGTGGTATGTATAAAGTTTTTGTTTGTTTTCCTTTTCAGGCAAATAACTTTAAAATCATCTTGAAGGAGGAAATCACTTGTCTGCATTTCCTCGTGTTGGTTGAGACAGGTGTGTGTGCTGAATAACTGGTGTGGCCACTGTGGCCTGGGAGAAAAGAACTTTGATCTCAGTGAACAAACCCTGTTTTTCTTTACTTACACTTACACTTTACATTGGTTACTGTGAGAACAGCTCTGTGGTAGCTGATTGAGGTTCTGTTGAGACATGTGACAGCCAGGGTGTTATTTTTATAAACCCCAACAGATTTACTGTCAGTCTTTAAGATAATGCTTTCTGTCCAGTGAAATTACACCTAACAAAATCAGTGGAATTATTTTATTGGTCTAAGAGGAGATAACCCTTTCTAACACTGACTTGGGAAACAAAGTCATTCTCTACCTCTGTGCAAAGAGGACTTGTCTGTGATAGGCTATTTCTTTAATGAAAATGGAGACAGCCTTCAGCTGGAGCAGGGACATGGGTGTCTAGCCCTGGCCTGCAGCTGCTGCTTGATCTAAAGCAGGACCTTATACTCTACAAGTCCATTTCCCCATCTACTTTTTCCCCAGCTTTATTGAGATATAACTGACATAGAACATTGTATAAGCTTAGGGTGTATGTACAGTGTGTTGAAATCAACCCATTAAGGCTGACACTTTAAACACATTTCAGTGAAGAAATTGCTGGAGAAATATATGAATCTGAAATGTCCTTTCTGACTATAAAATTCTTTTATAGGTTTAGTTTTTGTTTAAAAGGAAATGTTATGTTTCCAAAATGTACTTACACCTGAATTATATTAAAAACAGTGGAGGAGAAAGGAGTATTGTCTCAGTATTTGCATCTCTTGTGTGGTATAAGGTAATGGCCTAAGGATAGATTTGCATCTACTAATGAGAGTGGCCAGCACGCGCATAATGAGCCAGCCAGTACAGTGAAGCACTGTACTTGGGAGGTCCACGTTATTACTGTACTCTCCTGAGGCAGAGCCCATCAGAGCTGCCATTAAGTTAGCCGTTGCTGAGGTACTCCCCTGGCAGCAGAGGCCTTGACCCCGTAATCCACCAGCATAAGGGTTAAAGCCTGGTGGGTGGGGGTTTCCAGTCCCAGCTTCAGCTGAGGGACAGTGTCCTCTCTGATCGCTCAGCCCCTGTGCCATGTGATGGCTGAGTATTTTCAAAACCGGGCACTCTTTTTGTCTGGCACAGAGCCAGAATTGAACCTGGGTAGGCTGGATCAGGAGTTTGCATTGCTGCTTTTCCCTCCAGTAGAAGTGCAGAAACCTGCATAGGAATTGTGTGGTTACCTCTGGAAGAGGGGTCAGGACAAGGGAAGACAGCCCAAGTTTTAGTGCAGTTGAATCCTTTATTTCCTAGTGGGTATTTTGGTGTCTCCCACGATTTTCTGTACTTCTCTGAATATTTTTGAAATGACTACAAGTTTTTTTTTTAAGTACTGAAAGGTCTTATATTACTCTTCATCATGTTTTTCCTAGTGGAGGGAATTCTTTCCCCTCCATTCCCATTAGTGCTGCCTTCCCTATTCCAGACTTTACCAAGCTGTGTCTCCATGGGCCTGGTGTTTTCCAGTCTGTGGTGGTTCTCTCTGAGTCAAAACCCTCATGACATTGGGGGTTCATCCTGTCCAGGTTCCTCGTGCTGACATTTAAAGCGTCCTAGAACTGGCCTGACAGCGTCTTCAGCCTTCATCTCCCCTGCCCGCTGCATTTATCCCTCCTGCAGGCAGTACTGGCTTGTCACCAGCCTCTGTTCCCAGCCTTTTCTTGCCTTCAAGCATTTGTTCCTTGTTTGCATGACTGCCCTGCTGTGGATTCCTTCCCTCATTCTTTTTTCTGCCCCTCCAGAGTCTACAGTCCCTGATCAAAACCTCTTCTGAAAAATTTAAGTGCATAAGCCTTTACACTGTACTTCATCCCAACAGAAACCTGGGCAGCACCTTATAATCAATCCCCCCTTATAACCAAAACTGTAGGGAATGTGCACATGGTCTATACCTAGTGGGAGATAAAGTCAGGTTAAACCTCATATAAAGTTCAGTTAGATTTTGTTATAATTTAAGAAGAAACTTTGAGTTTTGAAATTGTGGGCCTAACTTTCACTTTTTGAGATACTTACTTTGTCCAGGGAGCCTCCATTAGCAGTTTCTTCAGTGATGACAGCCAAAGTGGACACAATGAGACAGAAAGATGAGCAAATAAGTGTCCTTGACCTTAGTGTTTTAGCTTTCTTTAAACATGTGTGGCTTGAAGCCCCAGTCACTGTTTAGTATATGCTGGGGGACAGAGTTGAACATGACTGGCTCTGGTACTAAATGGAGGCCCGTCACCCAGGGGCCACTTGGGAGGTCTTCTGGGGCTGAGAGAGGTTTTTGTCCGTTTGAACTTGGGAGGTCTTCTGGGGCTGAGAGAGGTTTTTGTCCGTTTGAACTTGGGAGGTCTTCTGGGGCTGAGAGAGGTTTTTGTCCGTTTGAACTTGGTTCTGGTTTTTTTATACACGCCCGAGAGGCACTTGATCACATTTACACATGCTTTGACTAGAATGCTGCTTTTTAGTGACAAGGAACTTCTCTAGGAGTAGGTACAGCACTTAGAGCATGGGCCGCTCTGGGGACACTTGCTCCTCTGTGATTAATTGTAGTGACTTGTCTTCCTTAGCTGCAGGAAATGCATTTTGTCAGGCAGCCAAGCTCCACATGCAGCTTCAGAGCAAGCACGATTCTGCCACCAGCTTTGTGGATGCTGGGAATGCTTACAAAAAGGCAGACCCTCAAGGTAAGACATGCTTCCACCTCTGTGTAACTAGGGCTGTTGGGTTGATGTTGGGGACCTTCTCGCATGTTATGCTGCTGGACTTTTGAGTCCTGATAAAAAGAAATGTTTGTGCTTTGAGATAATAGATTTTAGCACTTTCAGGGGTTTTTCTATAATCATTTTGAGCTTTTACAAGGAGAAATTACGTTCAATATGTCATAACACCCATTTTCTTAAACTCCATTCACAGTGCATTTTGGAAAATGTTTTGGAAATTAGCTTTAATTTTATCTACATCTTACTATCTTAATTTTATGAATATATATTACTCATTAAAAAAAGTACTGGTCCTTCACTCCTAAATACCTGGTACATTTGAAGATCCAGTTAATGGGAGATTGTAATATCTGATAGTTAAAAACAACATATTCACACAGTATTCTCTGACTTTTTAAAAAGTATTTTTCAAAGTACTGGTTTTGAAAAAATAATGAACTCGGGTATTTAAAGTGACAAGATTTTACAAATGTTATTTCTTTTTTAGTTAAGAGTATGCACTTAGTGATTAAAAGCATTATCGTCTTCCCTGCATCACATTTACTAGTGGCTGTGGAGCCTCCATATTTTTCTTTGAGCAGTAGCGCTTTACTACAGAAATCTCAGCTTTATGAATATATCATTGAGAATTAAGGTACTTCAAGGGCTTTTACATAAAGATCAATCACATTCTGTTTCTGAACATGAAAAACTGGACACAGCCAAAATGAACAGCAAGGGTGGAATGGTAAAGTCATAATGCATCAGTATTCTAGGATCTGATGCAGGCATTAACGTCCCGGGAGTCAGAGCATCTCCAGTGACCTGGTAAATGTCCACATGGTGACCAAAGAACCAGATGAGAATGGAGGTATCAAATCTATTAAAAACTTTGTGCATGTGGAAATGCATCCAGAAAACACTGGAAGGAAAAGTGCATCAAAATACTAGCAGTGGGTTTGAGTGTCATTGTGAACTTGCTTTTCTGTATTTTTAAAGGTGTAACAATTCACATTTCTTACATAGCTTGGGAAGAAGTTGGCTTTTAATTTTGTTACTCCATGTACTTTCTACTTTGCAGTCAGGCCTCTTTGCTTACCTCCTTTAAAGCAAGAACAATAAATTTGGAGTTGTCACCTGTATGCTAGCATTATAAACACCGCCATTTTGTGACAGGAAATTTGTTGGCTCAGTGTTTTAGAAAATTAACAGAATTTATTAGCAGTATCACTTACTAGATTTCTTTTTCATACCCCTAAAGTTAGCATCTTTTAACATTGTACAAAATGCTGACTTCGCCTAAGAGTTGTTTAAACAGGTATTTCAAAGTGCTTTTGATTTTGGCTGCATGAAGAGTTGAGTCTGTTGAAGTGATCTTCCTTGTGAAGGACGGTCTTCCAGAATTCATATATATATACTTGATATTCGTGAAGAATGCATTTACACTTATGTTTTAGCAGCTAGAGCTGACCAGTGTTGATGACAGCCCACATGGCTTTGTCTGCTCTCTAATGCAGTCTTCGCCCTGGCTGGGTCCTCACTGTCCGGCTGAGAGGACTGAGCCAGTCCGCTCCCCAGCTATGGTTCCCTACATGGCACTGCACCTGCTAGGGACCGAGCATACTGCGGGGTCTGGCCTTGTGTGTGATTTCTGCTTGCTTTTCACTAACTCGCCTGCCCACCCTCTGCCCCAAGTGCAACCTCCTTAACATTCTAGTAACAGCCAAGAAGATAGGCTCCCTAGAACTCTCTTTGACTGAATGGATTTTTCATTGTTTTCCTTAAATGCCTTCGCTTCAGAGGCTATCAACTGCTTAAATGCAGCCATCGACATTTACACAGACATGGTAAGACCCTGCCTTGCGTGAGCTGAGCGGCTGTGGGGTGGAGTTCTGGCGATGGCTTACAGTTGTACTTTCGTTGTTGTTTTTTGCTTCCCAAAGTGACTGGCATTCAAAAAAGGTAAAAGCAGATGGGACTGTTTTTTGTTTCTCCCTCAGGGAAGGTTTACGATCGCAGCCAAGCACCATATCACCATTGCAGAGATCTATGAGACTGAACTCGTGGATATCGAGAAGGTGAGCTGGGGCAGTGTTCTGCACAGGTGGGTGTAAGCCAGGTAGGTGACACAGCTCAGCGAGCCCTCCCCCTTCCAGCAGAGTTGAGTAGTGCAGACCACTGAGATTGCTTCATTGTAGAGATGGGGAACCTGGTGGGCTAAAGTCTAGACAGGTTTCTCCTCAGGTGAGTGGCTGGCACCTGAGAGTGGGGTAAGATTTACCATGCCTGCCCGCTGTCTCCGCTCTGGGTGACTCGTGTCAGGATGGTAGTGTTAGCAGAAGTCTTCCTTTGGGCTTCAGGAAGAAAGCTTCAGGAAGGAAGCTGCAGGGGTGTGCTCACCTCTTTATTTACACCGTGACCTGGAGGAGGAAGGGAGCTGAACTCTGGGCTGGCCATACCCCTGTTTTGCATGGGTCTGTTTTTCTGAGCTGTGGATTATAGCAGCAAAAGAAGAGAGGAGGAAACACTGAGCACCATTTTCCAAGGCTCTGTCTTTGCTGTCATGCTGTGAATTTTACCACTTTTTAGCTCTGCAGCACGGAGGCCTCTTTATGGGTGTGGAAGCTAAGGCTCGGAAGCACTGAGCTGCCTGGAGCCGCTCAGATTGGATTTAACAGAGCTGATGCAAAGCCGGCCCCAGCGCTGGGCTTCATCCTATATCACGCTGTCTTCTCAGTCATGGAATCACCAGCAGGGCCCAGGGCACCTCGACAAGAGGAAGACATTTGTCAGATCTGGAGGCTGCCTCAGCTCTGACTGGAGACAGATGTTTATGTAACACTGTCCTGAGTACTCTGGGAGACCAGAGGTGTGAGTGAGAAATAGAAGCGGCGTGGAGGCCGGCCAGCCGTCATTCCAGTCAGGCTGATGAGCACCAGGCATACTCTTGGGGTAACCGTTCTGTCCTATCTGAATAGTCAGGGCACCCCCTGAGCCTCATGCAGCATCAGACAGGCATCCCTCTTCCTCTTTATCTCATGCCGTCTCTCCGCTTTTGGAACAGATGCCTGATGGGGCCTCCTCTTCTCCCCATGCTCTACTGTGGGGCACCCTGGGACTGACTCTTTGTCTTCTGTCAGTGCTCGGTGTTGCTCTCAGTGTTCTCTCTGCACTCAGTGTCACTGCTTTACAGACCATGTGTGTGCCAGTGGCTCACAAGTCGTTGGCAGCCCAGCTCTCCCTCCACACCTCAGATTCCTGTCTCCTCCTGTCTTCTAACCATCACCTCCAGCCCAGTGTGTTTAATCCATTCCCCCCCCCCCACTGTGATTTTCCCCCTCTGAACCACAGGCATCCTCTCTTTCTCCACATTCAGCCTGTGGACGATTTCTGTGGTCCCAAGTCCCTGCTCCCTCACTTCCTCATTACCCCCCTCCCCCAGCTTTCACCGGCTCACTGCAAGAGCCTCCAAACTGGCCTCCCTGTTTCTGCTCCTGCTCGAGTTCTGAGCCCTGGGCACAAGGTCCCCATCACCCTCTCCTTCTGTGCATTTTCTCAGGGAAAGGGGGCTTTATACTGAGAAATAGCATGTTGACCAAAATCCCAATGGACCATCAAGGGGGTAGGTGTAGTATGGCAGCCACTTGGAAGTTAGCAAGACAGGTACTGTTGCCAACATAAGAGAATTTTTCTCCTGGTGTAAAATGATAATTTCATATGTATTACACTGGCTTTTGTCAATAATATTGTCCCCCCTCCCTCCAGTGTAACAGAGCAGCCAGAGTGATCCTTGTCTAAAGGAGATGAGATTGTACCTCCACTGCTACCACCTGATGTTATCCCCTCTTCACTCAGAGGAATAGCCAGAGCCTTGCAGATGGCCTCCGAGGCTGCCCTGGAGGCGGCACACCCCCCACCTGTGTGCCTCTCTAAACTCTCCTTGCTCTTCCCCACCTTCTTCCCCCATGCAATAAACCGTGCTGCGGCCACCATGACTTCTTTGATGATCCTCACACAAGCCAGATGAGCTCCTGACTCAGGATCTTTGCACTGCAGTGTCCTCCTCTGTCCTTGGGGCTCTTCCACAAATGCCCCCATGGCTTACTTCTGTTTATCCTTCAAATTTTGCTCAATTTGTTACCTTTTCTATGAGATGTATCATGACCACTTAGTTAAAATTGGAACCCCAGCTTGTCACGAATAGATACCAAGACACCTCTCCCACCTCAGCTTTCTCTTTTTATTGCAGTGCACATGTCACATTACATCATCATTCCTGTTACTCATCGTCTTTCCCTACACTTAGGGTGGGCACCCCATGTCAGCACGGAGCTATGCCTCTCGTTTACTGATGAGTCCCAAGAGCCCAGAACTCTATGGACATAGTAGGCTCTGACACCCCATCTCTGCCATAGCAGCATACCTGCCAAAGCATGTAGAATCTTGGGAGGTGTCTCTGACTGCTGAAGTTGGACTGGCATTGTTAACCTTTGCCCTCTGACTTCATGCTGACCACCACCTCATGGTTATACAGCACAGAATTCACTATGATTTATTAAATAGAATTCATGATTTGGCCATTTTGTCATATACGCCATGGTTTTCTGAGGGTGCTCTCCTCCTGACTAAATCAGAGCCACTGAGTGCAATGCATGTGGCCCTTCTTGGAGAGGTTATCTGCAGACCCTGGAGAGGATGGGGAGACCCAGACCTGAGCCCTTCTGTGCTCGCCACTGCAGAACTGATGATGGAACAGAAAGGAGATGGGTCTGGTGTGGCTGGGATTTTTGTTTTCAGGGTGTCTCGGGTGGGTACAGTATCTTTACCAAGGTTGAATCATCCTGGAAGGACAAGCACTCTTGCAGAATGTCTTTCCAGTAGAGGCTGCTTCATCGGCTTTCCTGTCCAAGGGTGGTCAGGGAAGTACACTGGAGGCAGGAGCCTGCGGCACCGTGCCGTCTCTGTTGCCAGGGCGTGCTCTCGGGAAACCACACATGGAGACCCACATGGGAAATTCAGGGTGGATAAAATGATCTCTAATGTTCTCTTGTTTTCTTTCTTTTTAAAAAAAGAAACGTGATTTGTCATGGCAGCTTCTGAAGCCCCCAGAATTCATGGCATTCCTGCCATTCTGCAAGTTAGCCAGCAGGTGGCATCTGCCTTCACTAATATGACCTGCCCTTTTAAAAGCAGTCTAAGAACATTACTCAGCATGGGGCGCTTGGGTGGCTCAGTGGGTCAAACGTCCAACTTTAGCTCATGGCATGTGATGAGTTTGGCTTGTGAGTTCAAGTCTGACGTTGGGCTTTGTGCTGACAGCACAGCACCGGGAAGCTGTTTTGGATTCTGTGTCTCCCTTTTTCTCTGCCCCTCCCCTGCCCATGCTCTGTCCCTCTCAAAAATAAATAAACATTAAAAAAAAAAGTATTACTCAGTACACAGAGGGTCACCTTGAAATATCCCTGATGTTTCGTCTCCTGTGCTTAGAAAACATTGCTCTTGCTTCCCTGGTTGGACTCACCAGATTATGGTCAGTGGTACCTGAAGTTTCAGTTTGAAAATCAGTTCTACTAAGGTACCTTATATCTGATCTATTACAAATGAATTTCTTCTCTGTTAATACAAGCCACTGTGTGTTCTATGATTCATGTACAGACTTTAGTGACGAACGAAGTGTGTGAAGTTCAAGAGGCTCACATTATTTCTTTGATTTCATGAAGTAAGAATTAAACTAATAAATGGGTCTTTTTTAAATGGGCTTTTAAATGACTCAGAGAAACTGACCATTTCTGTTTCAGCCCCTGGAGAATATGATTTAATACTGTTGGTTACCATGTAGGATGTGCCTCTGGCAAGTTCATGTTAGATCTATCTGGGGGTATATATTCTAAAAGAACTGATCCCATCTGAAGGTTAAGTTGACTTACAAAGTGGACTTAACCTTGAGATGTGGAAATTGCATTTGTTTTAAGACCAATGAAGACTGCAGTCCTAAAGGGCCTTGTCTCTCATTTTAGGTTTCCTGTGTTTTCCAGCATTGTGGCATTCACTAAATTCCCCAAGAAGGAATATTAATGCAGGATAACAGGATGATTTTGTGTCGAGGCTTATAGTTACGTGTGCAGTTGTTATTGGTGGCTGTCTTCTACTTTTTATATTTATCATGGTCTTTGAAATTGTAAGAAACAGTGGGTAACTTTGTAAGGTGCAAGGGTCTACTTGTGCCTGGTAAATTTCACTGCATGTTAAAACTCCAAACTAGGTGTGAACATCCAAAGATAACCTGTGACAGCCTCTTTTCTCTGAAACTTCTCTGTTAAGCCACTAGATAAGCTTTCCTTTCAACTATACCCTCTGTCAAAACTTGGGAGTATTATAAAGTTTTATTATTGGTTTAATTAGCACTATTAAAAACTAAGCTTTAAATTTCTTTCTACTGTGATAAATCTAGCTGTAGTTTAGTTATAACATTTTGATGGACCAGTATCATTATTTAATAAGTATTAGATTAAACCAAATTGTCCATATTTGGCCACTTATTTTTACCTGTAAACAGCAATTACAGTTAACTCAACAGTATTCATTGAGTTCTGGTGTTGTGAGAACTAGAAAGATAAGTAGGGACAGTCCCTACCCCCATCCTCTGGCCCCACTCCCTCAAGTTATGTCATTTGATACTCTTTACTAAAGATTCAGTCATGCTTCTCATACTTTACCCTATCTATTATGATGGAAAAGAATGCTAAATAGTTTAGAGAGCACGGGAACAGTGCAAAGAAGATTACTTTTGATTAATTGAGAATTCACTGAAAAACTTTCCTTTTCTGGGCATTCCAGATTAAGATACTGACAGTAATTCAGTAGGGGGCTATCATTTGAAATGCAGTTTGCCTACATTCACTTAGCATCTGTTTATTGAGCACCTACACTGTTTGATTGACACTCTGCTAGGTTCAGGGACATAATAGTGAGACCTGCCTTACAGAGCTTACATTTTAGTGGGAGGGAGAACACGTACATTCATCAGCTCATCCTACACATGTGTGTATGGGACACTCTGACAAGTACTGTGGGGAATCTATCTCAGATGTTTTCTCTTTGTATGTGTGTCTATGTATGTGTGGAAAGAGGACTACAATGTATCTGTTCTTTCATGGCTGTTAATTTAATATTTCATGGAGAACTTTCCGCATTGATACTTTGTATCATTATTCTTAATCTTAGCACAGTAGTTTATTATATCTAATCACTTACATTATTTCCAGTTTTCCCCTGTTATAAATAATACTCAGAAAATTTGTTTGGGGAGCATATTAGTTAGGGTAGGCTGACCAAATGGACCCAAAACATAATTATTCAAACCCAGACATGTCAGTTTTTCCACAAACTGCCCATGGTGCTCTGCAGTCCAGACACGGCTAATGTTGGCTGTGGCCCCTCCTGCCTGTGGCCTCAGGGCTGAATAGATTTTGTAAACCAAGTCAGTGTTGGTCTTGGTCATTGCACTAGTACCTTTAGGAAGGTGGGGGCTGAGGTTTTAGGACCAGGCCTGTCTGCTTCCATTCAGCTCCCAGGAACCATGGCCAGAGTGATCTTTAACATAGTGCTCTAGCCTGTTTGTTGTTTTCTTGTCTTTGTGCCTCTTTGTTCAGTCATTGGGTCGGACTTCCTTGAAGCTATGGGCTTAGTGGGAAGGGAGCACCTGTAGTCTGATATTTGGGTAATAGTAACTATCCTCCTCTTTAGGGCTTACTGGGAAAACTGAGATTTAAGGCAGAGGTCTACAAACCCACCACCTGTTTGTATACATCCAAGTTAAGAATAGTTTTCACATTTTTTAATGTTTTTTTATTTATTTCTGAGAGAGAGAGAGACAGCATGAGCAGGGGAGGGTCAGAGAGAGGGGGAGACACAGAATCTGAAACAGGCTCCAGGCTGTGAGCTGTCAGCACAGAGCCCGACTCGGGGCTCGAACCCATGAACTGTGAGATCATGCCCTGAGCCGAAGTCGGACGCTTAAAACCGACTGAGCCACCCAGGCGCCCCAGTTTTCATATTTTTTAATCATTAGTCAGAAAAAAGCACTTCACAACACATAAAAACCACATGAAGTTGAGATTGTCAATAAATAAAGCTTTTGGAATTGGACACACTCATTCCTTTACTGTCTGTGGCTGCTTTTGTGATACCGTAGGAGAACTAAGTTGTTGCAACACATCGTGGCTCACAGAGCCTAAAATATTTATAACCTGGGGTGTTACAGAAAAGTTTGCCAGGCTCTTACTTTAAAATGTTGTTCTGACTTACCTTTTGCCATTTGGGGTATAGAGGCCATTGGCCTTCCCAAACATACCGAGGCCCTATCACTAGACCCTGTCAGTTTCTTTCGTAATTGCCTACAAACAAGCTACTCCTTTCCAGAGTTCTCTCTTACAAAGTTTTGCTAAAAACAGCAATACACACTATTGTCTCTTTCCATACAGCTTCTTCCTGTATGGCTGGAAGGAGGCTCCAGGAGGGATGTGCTCTGCCTTCTGAGTTGTCATGTGCTTAATTTCACTAAATGTCATGCCACAACATGACAAGGGCTTTCCAGCTTGAAACCTGTTTCCTCTCCACTTGACTGCTAATTCATCGCCACACATTTTAGAGTGAAGGCAACACCGTTATTTTAGATGACATGTACGGTATTAATGAGGAAAGTCTGTGCTGCTGAGGCAAGCTTTAGACCTAAAATGTAATAGGGCTTTCTATGTCTCTAAAATAACCATCCAGCTTTAGCTGTTCTGAGTTTGGCAGTGGTGGGTACATGATGGTTGAGGTACATTCTGCCCTTTGTAGTTGTTTAGGAACAAGGTGGACAGTTCTGCCATCTTTGATTTGTGGCTTCCATGGTCACTCCAGACTTGGTCATTGCCATTCTAGCTCATGGAAAAAGATGAGGCCTGGAGAAGAATGCACGGTCAGGTGGATAGGCCAAGCCTGGTAGAGACCCACAGCATGTCTCTTTACATTCTGGTGGAAACAGCAGGTCACAGCTGCCCGGAACTGCACTGGGGGCTGGGGAAATGGTGTAACTGGACATTTGCATTGGAAGAAGAGAAGAAGAGACTTTAGTGGACAGTGAGTATTCTGGATGTGTGTGCTTTTTTCTGTTCCTCAAGTAAAGGAGGCCAAGTTGTGAAAGGTGTGCTGTTGAAATAGGTTTAGCCATAGGAATAATACCTATGTAGTTGTAGTTCTTAAATGTAGTTCTTCAGACAAGTAGTTTGAATAAAATACTGTGTGTTGATGTGCCTGGGTGGCTCAGTCGGTTGGGCGTCCGACTTTGGCTCAGGTCATGATTTCACGGTTCGTGGGTTCCAGCCCCACATCAGGCTTTGTGCTGACAGCTAGCTCAGAGCCTGGAGCCTGTTTCAGATTCTGTGTCTCCCTCTCTCTGACCCTCCCCTGCTCATGCTGTCTCTTTCTCTCTCTCAGAAATAAATAAAACATTAAAAAATTTTTTTAAAAAAAATACATGTATGTTTTTCAGGCTATCGCACATTATGAACAGTCGGCTGATTATTACAAAGGGGAAGAATCTAACAGGCAAGTGTCGTTTTCCTTAATATAATTAAATGGTTTTTGTTATGTGTGATAAAAGACAAACCTTCACCGCACTCTGTGAGCATGTTGGGCTGTACCAAATGAAGGTGTTCTGAGATACCTCTTCATTTTTCTGTCGGATTGTTACTTGATCTGCTCTGGTTCTTGATTGCAGTTCAGCTAACAAGTGTCTACTGAAAGTGGCAGCGTATGCAGCCCAGCTGGAGCAGTACCAGAAAGCCATCGAGATCTATGAGCAGGTGAGGCTGCCGCGGTCTCGCCAACTTCCAGAAGTCACTCTGAGTCTTCTTTTTTTTTTTAATTCAACTTTAAACTTTTTAAATTTTCCTTTTTATCAAGATATAATTCACATGTCATATAATTCATCCTGGTAAAGAATACAAGTCAGTAGGTTTTAGTATTTCCGTGAAGTTGTGTAACCATCACCGGTACCCAATTCCAAAACATTTTCATCATACCCCAAGAGACACTCCTATCTCCCCTCCTCCCGGTCTCTGAAAACTACTCTACTTTCCGTCTCAATGGATTTGTTTATTCTGGGCCTTCTAGGAAATGTGGCCTTTTGTGACTGGCTTCTTTCACAAGTAGCATAGTTTTTTCAGGGTTCTTCTTGAAACCATGAAACACGCTTGTTTTAGTGTGTAATGATACTTCATTTCTTTTCATAGCTGAGTAATATTCTGTGGTTAGTTTACCTGTTTATCACTTAATGGACATTTGAGTGTTTTTTCACTTCAACTATTATGAATAATTCTGCTCTGAAAACTTCTTTTCATGTTTTTGTGGCAGTATGTTTGCTTTTCTTTTGGTTATATACCTAGGATTGGGATTGCTGGTTTATGAGGCAAGTCTGTTTTTACCTCTTTTTTTTTTTTTTTTTTTTGAGAGTGTGTGCAAGCAGGAGTAGGGCAGAGAAAGAGGGTGAGACAGACTGCCAAGCGGGTTCCATGCTGTCAGCACAGAGCCTGACACGGGGCTTCATCTCACCAACTGTGAGGTCATGACCCGAGCCAAAACCAAGAGTCAGATGCTTAACTGACCAGGCCACCCAGGCACCCCTGTTTTTAACTTTTGGAGGATCTGCAAACTCTTCCACAGTGGCTGGACCATTTTACGTTCCCACCAGCAATGTGCAGGGGTTCCAGTCGCTCTACATCCTCACCAGTACCATCTGTTTTCTGTTTTTTTGTTTTGTTTTGTTTTGTTTTTTGGGGGTTTTTTGGATAATAGCTACCCTAATGAGTGTGAAGTGATACTACGTTGTCATTTTGATTTCCATTACCCTGATGGTTAGTGATGTTGAGACCCCTTTCATGTGCTTGGCCATTTTTTAAAATGTTTATTTACTTATTTTGAGAGAGAGACTGAGAGCATGAGTGGGGCAGGAGCAGAGAGAGGGAGACACAGAATCCGAAACAGGCTCCAGGCTCTGAGCTGTCAGCACAGAACCCAACACAGGGCTTGAACCCACAAGTGTGAGATCATGATGCTTAACTGACTGAACCAACCGGGCATCCCAGCTTGTTGGCCAATTGTCTGCCTTCATTGGAGAAATGATAGTTCAGTTCCTTTCCCATTTTTGAGTTCAGTTATATTGCATTTTAGAAATTCTTTATATATTTTAGATGTTGATCCCTTATCAGATATGTGATACATACATATTTTCTCCCATGATGTGGGTTGCTTTTTTACTCTGTTGTTGGTACCCTCTGATATGTAGTTTTAACTTTGATGAAATCCAGTTTCTCTATTTTTTTGTTGTTGCCTTTGTTTTTTTCACATCATATTCAAGAAGTCATTGCCAAACCCAAGGTCCTGAAGCTTCTCCCCTGTTTTGTTGTAAGATGTTTATAATTGGAGCTCTTATGTTTAGGTCTTTGATTCATTGTGAGTTAATTTTTGTGTAGAGTGTTAGGTAAGGGTCCAACTTCATTCTTTTGCTTGTGGATATTCAGTTTTCCCCGCACTGTTTGTTGAGTACACTGTTCTTTTGCCATTGAATATAGTCTTGGTCCCCTCATTGGAAATTATTTAATGAATATTCTATTTGACCATCTCTTCTATCCCGTTGGCTGTATATGTGTGTCTTTCTGCCAATATCACACTGTTTTGATTATGTCGTTTTGAAATCAGGAAGTGTGAGTCCTTCAACTTTTTTTCTTGTTTTTTTTTTCCTTTAAGATTGTTTTAGCTATTCAGGGACCCTAGCATTTCCATATGAATTTTAGGATCAATTTGTGTTAAGAAGCCAGCAGGAATTTGATGGGGATTGCATTGAATCTGTAGACCAATTTGGAAAGTATTGACATCTTAACATCATTAAATCTTCCAAACTCTGAACACAGGGTGCCTTTTCATGTACTTGGATCTTTAATTTTGTTCAGTACTATTTTATAGTTTTTAAAAAGTTTGCTAGCCTTGCACTTCTTTAGTTAAATATACTTCTAAGTATATTAGACTCTTTGATGCTGTCGTAAATGGAATTGTTTCCTCCATTTTTTTTTCAGATTTTATCTTTTTTTTTTTTTTTTGCTAGTTATACACTGCAACCTTACTGAACTAGCTTATTAGTTCTAGTGGGTTTGGAGTTTTTGTTTATTTTGATTTCTGTATTCAAAATCATGTATTTATGTCATCTGCGGATAGCTATAGTTTTGCCTATTCTCCAACCTGGATGCCTTTTACTTCATTTTCTTGTTAGTTGCCCTGGATAGACCCTCCCGAACAATGGTAACTAGAAGTAGCAAGAGCACACATCCTTGTCTTAGTCCCATCTTAGACAGAAAGCTTTCTGTCTTTCATCATTAAGTAATATGTTAGCTGTAAGTCTTCTGCAGTTTGAGGAAGTTCTCTTCTCTCCCGAGTTTGTTGAGTGTTTTTATCCTCAAAGCTTATTGTGTTTTGTCAAGTGCTTTTTTCTGCATCTATTGAAATGATCATAATAGTTTTTGTTCTTTATTAGTATGGTGTATTTTATTGACAGATTTTCATATTTTGAACTAACCTTAACATTACTGGGATAAATCCTGCTTGATTATTGCAAAGTTTGGGGGTCTTCAAGAGCACCTTCAGGTTTGATAATTCTCTAGAAGGACTCATAGGACTCAGTGAAAGCTATTATACCACAGTTATGGCTTATTATACCAGAAGGATGCAGATTAAAATCAGTGAAAGAAGGAGGTGCTTAGGGCAGGGAACAGAAGAGTTCCAAGTGTGGAACTTCCTTTCATCCTTTCCCAGTGGAGTACTTCTCCCAGCAACAATGGTGAAAATATGCATGGAGTATTACCAACAGGGGAAAAGTTCATGCGAGCTTGGCATCTAGAATTTTATTGTGCCCCTTAGACATGGCTGACCTTATTCTCCAGTTCTTTCATATGCTGAGCTGAACCCCATTGTCAGAGGCTCTCAGGTAAACAGAAATACTCTTCAAGCAGGAAATCCCAAACAAGGGCTTAGAGATGGCTTCCCAGGAGCCACAGACAAAGGCAAGAACTCACTTTGGACAAAATTAATCCTTTACTGTATAATCATAATATGTAATCCTTTTTAGAAGTTGTCAGTTAGTTTGCTAGTATTTTGTGTAGGATTTTCAATCTGTATTCTTTCATTATTTTGTGAGGTCTTTGATTTTGGCAGGAAGGTAATGCCTCATGGAATGAATTGGGAAGTAGTTTTCTTTTTCTGGAAGAATTTGTGAGGGATTGATGTTCTCTCATTATTCATTTATTTTTTTAAATTTTTTTTTAACGTTTTATTTATTTCTGAGAGAGATAGAGAGACAGCTTGAGCAGGGAGGGTCAGAGAGAGAGGGAGACACAGAATCTGAAACAGGCTCCAGGCTCTGAGCTGGCTGTCAGCACAGAGCCCGATGCAGAGCTCGAACCCACAAACCTTGAGATCATGACCTGAGCCAAAGTCGGATGCCCAACCGACTGATCCACCCAGGCGCCCCAGATGTTCTCTCTTTAAACATTTGGTAGAATTCAATGATTTTCTCTTCTGTTTTCAATTTCATTGATTTCTAAAGTTATTATTTCATCCTTCCACTGTCTTTAGATTTATTTTGTTCTTCCTTTTAAAGGGAGTTGAGGTAGGAGCTGAGCTTACTGATTTTCCTATTTATTTTGTGCGCATGTTTAGTGCTATCTAAACAATGCTTTCTGTCTCACAGTTCTGTTAAATTGTTTCATTTATTTCATTGTATTTGTTGATTTCTGTGGATTATTTAGACATGTTTTGCTTAATTACCAAGTGTTTGGAGATTTTCCTCTTTATCTTTCTGTTGTTGATTTCTAGTTTGATTCCTTTGTGGCGGCAGAACACACTCTGTGATTTCGTTCTCATCAATTTGTTAAAGTTGTTTTATTGCCCAGAACATGGTCTGGATTGGCACTTCTTCTGTAGTTCCTATTGCTTGGTGACATGTTTTGTAATGTTGATTAGACTTTCTTGGTTGATAGCACTGTAGATTTTTTCTGTGTACTTACTGATTCTCTTTTTCTGTCCATTGTTGAGAGTGGAGTATTGTAGTCTCCAACTGTGATTGTGGATTTGTCTTCCTCCTTTTGTTTGTGTAAGTCTTTGCTTCACATATTTTGAGCTCTCTTTGCCACATACATGGTTAGAATTACCATGTTTTTTTAAAGCATTGATACTTTTATCATTTTATTTATTTAGGATGATAAAGGGATCAATTTATTTTTATTTATTTATTTTTTACAAATAGTTTATTGTCAAGTTGGTTTCCATATAACACCCAGTGCTCATCCCCACAAGTACCCTCTTCCATGCCCATCTGCCCCCTACCCCCCAGACCCATCAGTCCTAAGTTTGCTCTCAGCATTCAAGAGTCTCTTATGGTTTGCCTCTCTCCCCCTTCCCCACTATTTCCCCACTTCTCCCCCACTGTCCTCCGATAAGTTCCTCCTAATCCTCCTGTATGTGCAAACATACGGTTTTGTCCTTCTCTGTCTGACTTATTTCACTCAGCATAACACCCTCAAGGTCCATCCATGTTGCTACACATGGCCAGATTTCATTGTTTCTCATTGCCATGTAGTATTCCATGGTATAGATAAACAACATCTTCTTGATCCATTNTTGTTGAGGATTTTTGCATCCGTATTCATCAAGGATATTGGCCTGTAGTTCTCTTTTTTTTCTGCATCTCTGTCTGGCTTGGGAATCAGAGTGATGCTGACGTCATAAAATGAGTCCGGGAGTTTTCCCTCGATTTCTATCTTTTGGAATAGCTTGAGAAGAGTTGGGATTAATTCTGTTTCAAATGTCTGGTAGAATTCCCCAGGGAANGTTTATTTGGAAAGACTTTTATCTTTCCTTCTATTCTGAATGACGGACTTGATAGATAGAGGATTCTTAGCTGCCTATTTTTTCTGTTCATCACATTGAAGATCTCCTGCCTTTTCTTTCTGACCTGTCAAGTTTCAGTAGATAGGTCTTTCACCACTCTGATAGGTTTCCCTTTGTATGTTAGGGCCCTTTTCTCCCTAGCTGCTTTCAAAATTCTCTCTTTGTCCTTATATTTTGCCAGTTTCTCTATGGTAGGTCGTGCAGAAGATCGATTCAAGTTATGTCTGAGGGGAGTTCTCTGTGCCTCTTGTATTTCAACGTTTACTTCCTTCCTCAGGTCGGGGAAGTTCTCTGCTATAATTTGTCCCAGGACTCCTTCAGCACCTTCCCCCCTCTCTTCCTCTTCTGGGATTCCTATGATACGGATATTGTTGCGTTTGACTGTATCGCTGAGCTCTCGAACTCTTCTTTCATATTCCTGGATCAGTTTGTCTCTTTTTTTCTCAGTTTCTTCTTTTTCTATTATGGTGTCTTCTAATTCACTTATTCTCCTTTCTGCCTCTTCAATCCATGCATTGGACGCTTTCAGTTTACTATGTATCTCATTTATCACATTTTTTAATTCATCATACCTGTTTTTAAGCTCCATGTTGTTTGTAGCCATAGTTTCTTTGATGTTCTCTTTGCTTTTTTCAAGCCCAGTGATTAATTTTATGACTATTGTTCTAAAAGTTTGTTCAGTTATGCTGTTTTGAGCATAACAGTATCTGTTTTGAGCAGTTGTTTAGCTGTCAATTCTTCTTGGAATTTCTTTGGAGGAGAGCTCTTTTGTTTCGTCATTTTGTTTAGCTTTCTATCTCTTGTTAGTTTTAAAAGCTTGTTATGCTCTCCGCACCTATGAGCGCTGCTGTACCCAAGAAGACTCTTTGTCCAGGGCCTATGCTTTCAGAAAGTGTTCTTTGAATGGTATCTCTTGGTCTCTCTTGTTGAGACCTTGGTTATTTTATTTTCTTACTTGTAGTGGTATTTGGGACTCTCCACCATGTGTACTTTGGCTTGTTTCCTGAGGTAGCCCTTGGTGTAATGGATAGAGCTGTAGTGAGCGCTGACCAGAAGTGTTCCAGTATGAATCAAGCTGGGGTGCCTTAGTGAGACAGTTGGGCATGGTTTGGGCTAGGGTCTCAGTGTTCAATGACGTGGTAGGCCAGCTATGATAACCAGAGCCGAGCGTTCTCTGTTGTTTTTGGCAGTCTGTGTCAGGCCCTAGTTCGATTTGTAGAGCATTAGTTTACTCCTTGTCATTAGGTTTCTCTACTTTAATCAGTCTTCAAATTAAATGGATTTTGTTGCACCTCTAGATCCTCTCAGTCAGTAGCAGAGGAAAATCCCCTCAGATCCAGCCATAAAGAGATCAATTCTGAGCGAGGTTTTCCTCAGTGATTTCCAACCATTTTGTCCTCCTAAAGAAGGCTTCCAGGGATTTCAAATTGTGCCCACACACGCCTTTTCTGGAACCAGTCACAAGCGGGACACGGGGACCCGGAGCACAGCGAAGCGAGGCTTTAAGCAATGTTCTTGCCAGAGCAGGTGTGAGCAGGACAGGCACGCCGATACTTTTATCATTTTAAATGTCCTCCTCTGTCTCTGGTAATTTTCTTTGTTCTGAAGACTACTTTACCTTGTATAGCCTCCTGCTTGCTTTTGGTTAATGTTTAAATGAGATAGCTTCTCCCATCCTTTTTCTTTCAGCCTGCCTATATCACTGTAATTGAGTGAGTTTCTGGTGGACAGCATGTAGTTATGCCATGCTTTTAATCTACTCTACTAATGTCTGTCTTTTAATTGGTGTACTGGAGCATTCACATTTAATGCAATTATTGATATATCAGGACTTAAGTCTGCCATTTATTGCTTTCTGTTTATGCTCTGTTTTTTGTTTCTTTGTTTTCTTTTTCCTGCCTTATAGTGGGTTGCTTGATTATCTATAGTATTTTCAAGTAAATGGCTTTGAATAGCTTTTTTTAGTGATTGCTCTAGGTATATATATCATGTACAGAATTTATCACAAGCTAACGATATCATCACTTTTATTATTTCCAGTGAAATAACATAAAAATCTTCCCTTATGTCCCTTTCTCCTCTTAATTCAATATATAATTTTCTCTCCATACTTTGAGAACCACCTCAATGATACAATTTTTACTTAAATTGTCCAGCGTAATTTAGAAAACTCAAGAAGAAAAGCCCATTGTATTTACCCATATTTTGCTTACTATGTTCTTTTCTTTCTTCTCATGTTCTAAGATTACTGCTTTCATTGTTTCGTTTACATTTAGAGAACAAATATCCTTTTGCCATTTTTTTTAGGTCAGGTTAAGTGGTGACAAATTCTCTAAGTGTTTCTTCATCTGGGAATGTTTTGATTTCCCCTTCATTCCTGAAGCATCTTTTCCCAGGGTATACAGCTCTGGGTTGACAGTTGTTTCTTTATTACCTGAAAATTGTGCCACTTATGGCCTCTGTGACTTCTGAGAAGTCTGCTGTCATTCAAGTTGTTTTTCTCCTGTAGATAAGGTATTTTTTCTAGCCGCTTTTAACATTTTGTCCTTGGCTTCAGTTTTTAAGAAGTTTATGCAGCGTGGCCCGGGTGTCTTTGCTTTCATCCTTTTTGGGTTTTACTAAGCGTCTAGCATCTATAGGTTTATGTTTCTTACCACATTTAGGAAGTTTTCAGCCATTATTTCTTTAAGAGCTTTTTCAGCCCCTCTCTCTGACACCTTCTCCCAGGACTCAGACAACTTGAGTATTAGACCTGATTTTATAGTCTGATAGTCGCAGGTACTCTGTCCATTTTTCAGTCTGTCTGCCCTCTGTTGTTGAGACTAATTTCTAATTTTCTGTTATCATTTCACTGATTCTTTCATCTTTTCCATCTATTTTGCTGTTGAGCCCATCTGTTTTTTATGCTGGTTATTGTGTTTTTCAGTTCTGAAATTTCCTCTTGTTCTTTATATCTTATGGATTTTTTTTTTTTTTTGCTGGAAATTTCTTTTTCTTTGTTGCTTTCTGTTTTTTCTTTAGTTTTAAGCATTATTTTGTAATTGCTGCTTGAAGCATTTTTATGAGAGCTCCTTTAAAATCTTTGTTGTTAATTCTAACAGTTCTATCACCTCAAAACTGTCATCTGTTGGTTGTTTTTTATTCAGCTTAAGATCTCCTTTTTGGGTGTTGTTAAGTTACTGTTGACAACTGGACTGGCACCTATTTAAACCTTCCCTCTAGGCTAGTGTCCTGTGACCCTGCTCTGGATGCAGTAGAAGCCTGTCACTTCACTGCCGCCTGCTGGAGCTTGAAGCTCAGCCCCCAGTGGGCCTCTGTTAATTTTTGGGGCCCTCACTACTGTTGCTGGGCGGCTGCCACCACACTACATTGGGGTTGCTCTGCCAGCTGATGGTGGGTGTCATAAGCCTCCATAGGCCTCTTCTGACACCTCACCTGCTGGGAGATGAGGGATGACCCCTCCTTCTTTCCTGCCAGGTGGAAGTGAGGCCCAGGCTCCCCAGTGGTCTCCACTGCCTTGCAGCAGGGGTGAAGGGAGGGCCATTACTAGCTGGTGGGGATGAAGGCTCGGTTCCCTGCTGGGCCTTGTGAAGCCATCTAGGCAGGGGGCAGGACTTTGGGGATCTCCCTTGCAGTCTCAAAAGGATGGATGGCCATCTCAGCATCTAGGGTCTTTGCTGAAGTGAGTGGGAGTGGGGCCATAGTCTTCTGTGGTGTTTGGAGTAGAGCAGTAATTTCCTAAACTTTTCTGTCTTGCTAGGCTGCCCCTTTCCTGATCCCTCAGCTAGAGAAAGCAAACTTATATATTCTTTCTTTTTTTTTTTTTTTTTCTTTTTTTGCTGCATCCAGTGTGGCACTTATGGGTTGCTAACTTTTTGCTCCAAGTTCAGAATATATGAAAGGAAAAGAAACCCCCGGGGAATGCCCTGCTGTGTTTTCCATGTGTCTCAGTGTCTCTACCTTTCAGTCACCTTTTGTTGGTTTTATATGAAATAACTGGGGCTTTTAGTTGCACTTAGGAGGGATGAAGAAAGATAATGTCTGTTCCGTCTTCCTGGAAGTAGCAGTCTTATGGGTCATTTTTAACAGGTTAGCACTTTATGTATTAAGTATCATTTCTTGTCTAGTAGAATTTCCTAGTGTGTGATACTGGGTTAAAAGGATGTATTTATAGCTTAACTGATGTAAGTAAGATACACAAGTGTTTTCTAAAGTGCAGATGAGGATCAGTTTGCCTAATAGGAAGGCAAACTTTTGAAATCTAATTCTGCTTTCTGTGCCTAGGTTGGGACAAACACTATGGATAATCCTTTGTTGAAATACAGTGCAAAGGACTACTTCTTTAAAGCAGCCCTCTGCCACTTCATAGTAGATGAGCTGAATGCTAAGGTAAGGAGTCTTGCAATGTCAGTTTCTGCTGCACTTGACCCATGAGAACAGGCGTCAGGCCCTCTATTCATGGTGTGCTTCACTGGGTGATTGTGGTTGTAGCAAGACCAAGCTGCCTACATTAATAATAATAATAATAATAATAATGTTAATAGTGTGCTGTGCATCCCAGCTGTAATCTTGCTACAACTGCTGACTGGTAGCCACATTTCCTTCAGTAGTTTTACTTTAAAGGTATTATGGGGGCTAAGCGGGGAAAAGTAAAAGTAGAATAACATCCTTTCTCTCAGACTCCAAAATCAAGTCGGAATGGGGATTGGGGAGACAGGAGGCAGAGATCTGGGTGTCCTTGCTGTGTCCTCTCTGGAGGACAGGGCAGAAGCGAAGCTAGGGAAGGGAAGGCATCCTTCCCTCCAGCCTCCAGCAGATATCTGACTGGGATTTATTTGGAATCTGGACAGTATAGTGGATGGAAACGAACACCTGGTCTGTATGTTTTTAAGAATTAGATTTGGTCCACATGGTCATCTCTACAGTAACCTAATTCAGAAAAATTAGTTTAGAAATTCATTTGTAACTGATATTGGTAATTCAGATTGAATAGGTTTCCTGTGCTGATTTTGACCTTGAGTCTAACAGCATACTTGTTATACACTTAAGTAGGCTGCAGGTACATCTTGCTGAAGGACTAGGATGTTCAGATAGAAAGTGCTTTATTTTCTAATCCAGTAAGTCGGACATTAATGAGTGGTTTTCTCTTAGCTTGCTCTTGAGAAGTATGAGGAAATGTTTCCAGCATTTACTGATTCAAGAGAATGTAAGTTATTGAAAGTAAGTAACATCACAACTTTGAAGAAGAAGAACAGCATTTGCTGTCAGGTGGGATTGGATCAGAAGTGAAGTTCTAATTCTGTGAGGAGCATTGGCATTCTCCTGCTTTTGTAGAGTGGGTCTCAATTGCCAGCAGAGTCAAGGATGGAAATACTGTGTTCTAACCCAGGCAGCTCGGAAGTGTTAGCACACATACTGGGTCCCTGCCTTGTGGTAGCTCTTGGTTTATGTTTGAGTATTTCCTCAATTCTGTAAGGTATTTGGCAACATCAATTAATGTGATACTAAGGCTATTTCTATATTTGAAGTATCTATTCATGGGTAGGACTGTTTAGCCTATCAAACTAATCTTTCCGTACTTATGCTACCAGAAACTTCTAGAAGCTCATGAAGAACAGAACAGTGAAGCTTACACTGAAGCAGTAAGTTATGCGTTTGGGATACAGTACATCCTTTGAAGTTTAAATTACAGAAACTTCTTTTCCTTTTCATTGTATAAATGCTGAACATTTGTTTAAACATTTATCCAATATACCCAAGTTTTATTTTCCAAAGGCCATGTTTTATATGCCCCACAGACCTTTACAGTTAGACAGTTCCATTAGCCATGCTGAATTTAGCTGGGAGACGAATTTAAGAGAGAATATCACATACTGTTATACTTTGCTATTTTAATGTTTTCCTTTGAAAATATCTAATCCATGCATAACTGTAAGTAAAATCAGTTAAATATAGCTTAAAATATGAAAACAAAGCAGTGAGAGCTTGCTATATTCTTGGCATAAAAAAATGGAAGACTTTTTTTGTGCTCATTAGTTTTCTGTTTTCCCATCCTTTGCCATCTTGTATTTAGAATCAAGCAGATTTCTCCGTATCCTCCATTAATTTATTCTTCATGGCTTTGAAGTGATAGTAGAAGAGAATGTTTGCCCATTTAACTTGTGCTACCAAACCATTCACATCCTGTTGAGATATCATTCTTTGGTGATGTGTTGAAATGAGTTAAAAGGATTTCGCTTTCACATGTCCTGTGTTTGCAAGGATGTTCATTCATGCAACACCAGTAATTTTCCACATTCCCTTCTTATACACAGTCTCATTTCCTTTGTCACATGAGGTATGCTTTTCCAAGTATTAAGGTGGTTAGGAGTTGAGCATGTTAGCATACAGAGCAGTATAAAAAGCACAGGAACTTGTCATTAGCTCCATCAAAATAGTCCCAGGATAATGAAAAAACAGACTATTTTTAAAGAAGAAAGTTATAAACTAGAATGAAAGGTTTAAATGAAAAAAAAGTTGGAGAATTATCACTGGAAATATTTAAACAGCCTGGGGCATTGTTTTTTTGTGTTTGGTTGTATTTCCATGGAATAATTCCTGTTCCTCTTTCTTTAAACCAGGTGAAGGAATTTGACTCAATATCTCGCTTGGATCAGTGGCTTACCACCATGTTGCTTCGTATCAAAAAGTCCATCCAAGGAGATGGAGAAGGAGACGGGGACCTAAAGTGAACGTTTATGTCTTTGTGGCATGCAGCTGACTCCTCTTTAGTTTCATGCTAGGGCCACATGATCTTTATGGGATGCCCATTTAATGGCTTAACTCTGTTGCACATGAGCCAAACCACGTGTGTGTGTAAGCTCCCTGTGTTTGTGTCTTTGTGAAGCAGACAGATGGGAAGGTCCTGTGCATATCGTAGGTGTGATAGGCTATTCCATGCTCGCTGGAGCCCCCACGGTTTTTTGAGAACCGCTTCACAATCTTATTCTTGTCATCGTGATATTTGCAGAGCCCATGTTTAACTTTGCTGCGTATTTTTATGTCATTTTCTTGGACTGGAGTACCCAACCTAATCGTGCTAATAGATGCTTTGCCTATTTTCTATAAATTCACACCTGGATGTATTCTCTAAGTGTTCATGTTTAGTTCAGGATGGCTGTTAGGAATGAGTTTTATGACTTCACTTACTAAAAATTGTTTATTTGTTGTTGTGATTCTTTTGATGGTGCTAGTGACCAGTGTGTTTGCTTTTTGTATTGTTGTGTTTGCTGACGTGCATGCAGAAATTCAGAACAACCAGGGTCTGCCAGCAGTGCTGACTTACATTGTGCGAAAAGGGAGCTTCCTGGCAGGGCTTGCTTATGTGTATGGGCGGATGTCAGGGTGAGTTTGGCTGATTTGTACTCACACAGTTAAGACCTATAAGAAACAGTTTTTCCTTTTCCTGGAAATTGTTTCCACTTTTCATTGGAGTGGAATCCTTACTTTATATTCACACAAAGATGATTTAATTGGCTTGCCCTTTTTGTTTATTTTCATGTTCAGACACTTGCCCACGTTGAGACAGTGCCTGCTGTGCCCCCACCACGTGAATCCTCATCAGGGTCAGGGGGCATCGAGGTCAGAGCTTGAGAGGGCAGTCACTATTTTACCCATTTATTGAATGTGTGGGGTTAGGTGGGGTAAGTACAGGTACAGAGGCTTACTGTGTGTCCCGTTGGGGAAGAAGGCCAGCCAGCTTCCAAGGAGGCTTGATTTTCCTCTCGGCTAATGAAATTGTTTGAGCTTGTATGTTTGAATTTCGTTGTGTCATTTTAGTTTACATAATATGTGCTCTGTTGATTTATGAGCTCATATGCAGTGGCTTTAGATATGGTCTTATTTGTTGAATCTTCTCTGTGTGTATTCTTATGCTTAAATGACTTAAGTTTGATATGCATTTGTTCCCAGACCTAGCTTTGGGGTCTTTCTAAATTATGCTGCTATCATTAAAGACAGATAATGAAATTCACCATGTTAGGTCTGATAGTAACTGGAATTTGAAGGGTATTTTCATTTTTAGATATCTCTCAGCTGGGATTCGTAGGCTTTGGCTGGGCAGAAGTAGAGGGTGTGGCCAGGCCAAGGGCTGAGTGAGGAGGAAGGCATGGGGATGTGAGCAGGTCAGGCTGGGATGAAGGAGAACATAGCAAGAAGGAAAGTTGGAAAGGGCCAGCTGAGGCCTGGTGGTGGAGGCTGTCCCTCAGGTGGCTGAGGATTCCCTGGCTGCACTTGTGGGCTCACCTGTGCAAGGTAGCCTGGTGGAGAGGAAGGCTGGTGATGGCTGAAAGTACCAGAAGCCATGGACACTCTTGCCTTTGGCTCTGGAATCTGATGAGTATTCCTTCCTTCCTCCAAAGATCTGGGATCCTTAGAAGGAGGTGAGCTATCACTTATGGTACAATTAAGAACACGGCCCATTTGCTTTCTTCACTTCCTATTGGAATCTCTTATGAAGAAATGATTTGCACAGAGCAGGTTCCTATCCCCAGTCTGTTCCACGACCAGCCAGATGCACTTGTGTGAAAGTGAGGCATGGTGAGTGTCCTTAGGCTGTGAGTCTGTCCCACCTGGAGAGCATTTAAATCCTACCTTGTTTCATCATTACTGTGGAAGGTTTGTTTCACTTGTTGAAAGGGCCTTCTGGCCTGACCACTTAAAGTTAGAACCAGATGATTTCTCTTAGGGCGATTTCTTTCCCTGTACTCATGGCCCCCTGACAAGCCCCATATGCGGAAGCAGTATGGTTTGTAAAAACAGTTGGAGAGTTGCTTGTTTGTATTGAAGTAAACACGGGGATCAGTAGCAGAGTTAAGAATTTTTTGTTTTTAAAATTTATATGAAAAGAGTAAAAATAATTGTAATGGCTAGTCCAGAACTGCCAGAAGATAAAAGGAAAACGAGAACAGCCCTGTTAACATTATCCACACACACTTCCTTCTTTTGAAATGTCCCATTAATGTCGGGTAGGACCATGACTGAAAGGCCCAGGTTAGGTTTTCAGGGGTTACAGAATATTCTTTATGAACAAAATATAATGACTATTTCTGTTCCGGCTCTTGTATTTTAGCAGATCGGGGGTTAGTTCATAGTCCAAGTCAGTCAGAATTTCTTACAGGAAAGCTTTGCTTTTTGTGGCAACATTTTTATATAGCTTAAGTGATTTCTTCCTTTTTTATTTAATGATTTGAAAACAGTATTTTTGCACAGTTGTGACCATGCGTGATGACATCCCTGTAACCAAAGTGTGTGCATTTATTGTCTCCTCTGATACTGTGCATTTAAAATGTCCAAATGCAAACCTTTGTGGCTTCTGTCGGAGGACCCAGCAGCACGGCATGCTGCCCGCGACCTGCCTGCCCTCAGTGTGAGATGTGGTCCCGAGCAGGCTCCCGGCCGCCATGTGCTGAGCTGGCCACTGCGTGCTGAGCCGGCCACCGCGGGGTCTCCTCCCTCGAGCTCTCGGGTGGAGGATTAGATTATGAAAACTAACCATGTGACCATCACTCTACCTTAGCAGAAAGAGTGTGTATGTTTTACATCACCCTGTACAGAAAATAAAGTGGAAATTATGAATAAAACTTGGATGGGTCTTTTCTAGATAAATTTACACAAATCTAGAGTTAGCTTCCTTTCCGTGAATTTGTCCCCATTAAGGTTAAGGCAGTGGGCATTAATAGTCTCCAGGCTCTTTGAATGTTCATCCAAACACAAGTTGGGCTCTGCCAAACCTTCCTCACCTGGTGGAGGTCCATGGCCCTGGGGCAGCTCTGCCAACAGAGGCTTTGGCAGCAACCCTGGTTCTGGCCTTTGGGTGCAGTCCCTGCGTTTGCACGGTGTCATCCATCTGGCCACCCGGGGAAGACTCCTGCTGGCATCCCTTAGGCCACAGCCACTTGCCAAGTGCAGGGAGGGCAGATTCCTAGAAGACTGTGGTGGGGGGAGGTGAGGAACCCTAAAGCCCCTCAACTCTGTGCAGTGAGGGTATTATGTCACTCTTTGGATGTCTGTACAGGGATGACACATGCCCTTGGGGAGTGGGTTGAGCCCATGAGCCACTCGGGCCTCAAGTTCTGGGGAGGAAAGAGGCTGCCCTTGGGGCCCAGGCCTGGTGCAGACTGGCTCCCCTCCAAGAAGAGTGGTCAAGTCCATAAGTATATTCACAACAATTTAAAGAGAATTCAAAGCAAGTTTTTAAAAATGAATGGTGGAACAGGCTGTCCAGTCTGGGCATTCTGAGTTGGTCATTCTAGTTTAGTTCTCATTCAGATGTCTCTCCTCAGAACCCTTTCCTGATGGGAGCCGCCATGGTAAGGGTAGAGACTGGCAGAGGTATGTGGGTTTCTGGGCTCTGCCAGGATGATCTGCCAGATGGCCCTTGGAGACATGTTTGTAGCCTGCCCAGTTCTGTGTGCCCACTGTGGTACAGGTGAACAAATGGCCCTTTGTGGGAGTGCCCAGGCCCTATACTCTCTGCTGAAATAATACTGTTAACTTCCAAGTAACATGAACATCAAGTTGAGGAAACAAGCACTCATTTGGTCTCAGAAGATGTCCATGGTGTGGCAAGGTTTAAGATTTTAATGGGTTAGAACTAAGTTATAATTTATACTCAAATCTGTTAGATTATCACCTACAGCAAAATAACGTTTCTGTTAGAGTCAACTTTAGTGTAAAAGCCTTCCCCACCCACCACCACCACCACATGGCTTTCTTTTTCAAATTCTGTACAGCACATTTTGGTAAAAGCAAAGGCGGCAGAGTGCTTCGGAGTTTGTACTGAGCGCATTTCCCACAAATGTTTGGAAGGTGATAAATCATCCCCTTGGTCACCTTTCATGATGCTCTGGGACAAGCAGTGCCAGCACCCAGGGCACTTTCCTAATCATGTGTTTGGGACTGACATACTAAGAGGGTAGCCTTCCTTTTTCCCAGCGAGGCTATACTTGGGTTAAAAGAAATTGCAACACCCCATGAATCCCGCTGTGCTGTATCTTCTACAAGGTTTTTGCATTTCTCTGCTCTCCAGAACAGCCTTACTGTCCTGGGAAGGCAGAAAGGGGAGATGCATCTGTGACAGGGACTGTACCATCACACTGAAGAGGCCTCTACGTGGACGCCAGAGCCCCGGCTGCATGAGCTACCACCCCTGCATGCCAAGGCCAGCGTCCCTCATGCCAGGCATTCGCACGGAGAGTGAACACGCAACGCTGACAGGTTGATAAATCCTAGGACTGTAGACCCCGACTTTAAATTTCATTACCCATGAAATGAAGAAAATACTTGTTTCAATTAAGAATCTTATTTCTAGGGGCGCTTGGGTGGCTCAGTCGGTTAAGCATCTGACTTCAGCTCAGGTCATGATCTCGTGGTTCATGAGTTCAAGCCCCGCATCAGGCTCTGTGCTGACAGAGCCTGTTTCAGATTCTGTGTCTCCCTCTCTTTCTGACCCTCCCCTGCTCGCACTGTCTCTCTCTCTCTCTCAGAAATAAAAACCTTAAAAAAAATAATTAAAAAAAAAAATCTTACTTCTACAGAGCCTAAAGTCTAACAGTGGAAATAAACTTTAGATTTCCAAAACTTTTTACAAAGCAAACATTTATTAACACAGTAAACGACTTTTTGTAGAATTTTTCTAAAGAAACAAATTCAAGACAAAATTTCTTCCAGTAGGTAACAAAATAATCTATTATTTAAATTCCTTCTCATTAAGATGACTGTAGTCCTTGAAACAGTACATCAGCTGGGCAGGCTCATTCTCTTACCAAGAACAAAATTGGTTGTGTGTCAGTCACTTTTGTTCTATAAGCACAACCAGGATATGTTGTCATTATTGAAAATTCAGTACTGTGATCTCCAAGAGCAAGTGTGAAACGTTTTATCAGCACCTAAAACATCTCGGAGTGGCTTTAGTACTTAATATGTTACAAGTTAGAACAAAGTAAGCATTTAGGGAGAAAGTCTTCCTGCATTAGTCTCTGGCATGGTGCAGGTGTGTCTTCATCCAGGAACTCAGGATAAACTAACTTTCTCTTAGCGTATATGTTTTCACAGCAAATTTAATAAATTAAAATGTAGGAAAAATAGCAACTAGCAAACAAAAGAATTGTTCAGGGTTCTCTTTAAATTAGCATGTTTAGGGTTACACGTGAATTAAAGCACTTCGTGTGTGGCAACATACCCAAGCCACTGGAACCAAGGATCAGGCTTAGCAAATACAGCAGAATTATCTGAATTGCAAATGCATTCTGAGCAAAAGTCCAGCACCAACCAGCCTCATAAGCATGTAAGACAAAGTTACTGTTTCTTCACAATCCACTCTTAAGGCATAATCAAAGAGGAGTTCCAAGGCTTTTGGTCCTTTCTGCTATACACTCACATGCTCCCAAGGACACAGATGTGTGGGAATTACTTGCCTGTTTCAAGCTCTTGATACAGAAATGAGAAATTTTGGGTTTCTGAAAATCACGGAGTCAGGAAAACCTAGCAAAAAATATTAACACTCTGTGTTCTAAGATGTGCCAGATCACCTCATTGCTACTTGTGAATAAAAGGACTGCATGATGTTTCAAGTGTTCTAAAGCCTCTTGCTTAATCTTTCACACCTCTGCAAAAACAACTACACCGTTTGCTGCTAGAATCTTTGGTAGGACAGCTTTTACCTAATCAGATTTTAGGAATGTAACCCATCAGCCACATTTCATTTTAGCAGTTATTCTAGGACTGATTTCCTAGCTGCATATGTGCTGTGAGTAGAGATTATACTAAGCCATTCTGTAAGCGTTCAATTTGTCATTCCTTCTTCAGTGCCTACAGACAGGAGGAGGGGAATGGATGCAACCGTCCATTTCTTCAGTCCTATTCAAGTGTCCCCAGAGCAAATCGAACTTGCTTCAGTTCAATAGGAAAGAGCTGAAAATACATGGTCCCAGTTTTATTTCAGCTTAATAGCCTAAAGGTATCAGAGAAATAAACCTACACGGAAGTGTAAGGCAGGCTGAGAGGCCAGGGAGACCACTCACACTAACTTCATGAGCTGGGCCAGGGCTCTGGATCTATAGTTACATAGTTGTCCAAACTTCATACGCATCAAGACAAGCAATAGAACGGTTATGCATAATACAACCCGCACTATGATTAAGTGAGGTCATGTTAACTGCCTTGTTTGTTGATCAAGTGTAGCTGAGGTCATGCAGACTGGGAGTTTTAAGGGAAAGCTCTAAAAATGCTTTGATAAAGATGTGCAAGTTAGCAGAGATTTCACAAAAATGTGCAGAAGCTATTCTTGCCCATTTTGTCCACAGACAGTTCTTGGTCTTGGCCCCCAACACTGACTCGTGTACAGTGATCACCCACACAGAGACGCAGCGCAGGATTTGCTTGGCAGGTGACTCCAAGCTCTCATTCCATGTTGGTCAGAGAGTGAAGCTGTGAGGGCATTGGGTCTGTCTGTGGAGTCAGCTCACTAAGCTCACTGATGGTGGTGGCCAGCAGAGCGTCCTGAGACACCACGGAATCATCTGACTTGCAGGCCATGTCTGTAGAACTGTTCTCATGCACAGTGGGTACACTACCTTGGACTGTGGCTAGGTTGTGAAAATGTCCATTTTCTGCAAAAGATAGCAATTTATCTGAAAGTTTGGATGGTGCGTATTCTTCATCCGGCTGTTCAGTTTTGTGTGCGTTGTCATTCTTGGGTGAGCCATCTACAATAACAAGGAAAGACTTCCATGGAGTATTCTTATCATGTATCTACGAATCAAACACAAAACAGAAGTCACAACGTGTCTCTGAACAAGTACATCTTTTAAAACAATGGTCTCTTTTCAACTTAATATTGCTTCTACCACAACAAAATACCCTTTCACTAATGGCCAAGTCTTTCTACTGCCACTGTCACTGTTGGAAAGCCCTTATCATAGATTGTGCCTTTGAGACCCTGAAACTCTGTTCTTCATTCACACTGGGAATGTACTCCCCGCAGAGAAAACCTGAAAAGGAGAGACCTGTTGTCTTCTACAACCACCTTATGGAGTGACAGTTGGAATTTCTGACTGTCTAGAGGTAAGGGAACATGGGGACCAGTGACTTGTCATTCCGAAGCCACACTACTGCCTACCGAGGTATGCCGCCGGAGAGTGGATTTGTCAGTAAATGTCCGCCCACACGCGTTACACATGAACGGCTTCTCCCCTGTGTGGATGCGATGGTGGCGCTGGAGAGCATTGAGCTGGGTGAACTGCTTACCACACTGGTCACAGCAATAAGGACGTTCCCCTGAGATGGGAAGAGAGGAAAGCCACTAGTTCATCTTTCCAGCCTACTGAATTGAATCCTGATACACTCTGGAATCATGCTGTTGGTGAACTACTAGAAAGCATCAGCAGAGGGGTGCCTGGGTGGTTCTGTTGGTTAAGCATCCAGCTGATTTTGGCTCAGGTCATGATCTCATGGTTCCTGGGATCAAGCCCCACATCGGGGTCCATGCTGGCAGCAAGGAGCCTGCATGGGTTCCTCTCTCTCTCTATGCCCCTCCCCTGTTTGCACTATCTCAAAATAAATACATAAACTTAAGAAAAGAAAAGAAAGCATCAGTAGGAGGGCTGTGCTGGGAACGACCTGAGAGTCATTCAACAAGTACAAATCTATCCCTTGAATAAAAGGAGTTGATAGCCTACACCCAAATAGAGCCAAAGCCAAAAGCTGGTATTACATCCACAGAAATTCATCTGTTTTCCATAGTTACAGAATATAAAATTCCAAGTCCCACAAAAACTGAATTTGCGTGTGTGTGTATACACTAACAGGTATAGATCATTACCCCCAAATTCTAATCTGAAAATGTTCAAATGTCCACATATCCACATCCACATCCATATTCAAACATTCATATACCTTTTCAGTTTGTCAGAACCAGAAACTAGAAACTCAGAAATTTAAAAATGCTATTACAACACAAAATAATGCTCAACTCCAAATAATTTCTAGTGAAACTAAAACCTTTGGGATATTATTCTTGCCACAATGAACTCTGTTCTGTGGCAACATTCCACCCATACCTGTATGGACTTTAATATGTTGGTAGAGTGAATTCCGCTGGGCAAAAGTTCTGAAACAAACTTCACATTTAAAGGGTTTGGATCCAGTATGGATTCTATTGTGATGTTTTAAATACTCCTTAGAAGCAAAACTCTTGCCACATGTTTCACACATAAAAGGTCTTTCACCTACATGAAAAGATGAAACAGAAAGTTAGAAAGGATACAGGCACCAGAACACTCCAAGAGTCGGCCCACACTCTAGATCACCTATGAACTCAAAAGCGCCGTGCAGGGCAACATGTTACATCTTCTAGTTAAAACGCTCATAAAACATCTATTTGTGTAAGATGCCTGCTATCTGCTGAAAGTTCATGTAAAATACCCTTGGAAATCCCAAGAAGGATTCCACTAGCCTAGAATTAGATCATTCAGTCGGCTCACATTTTGGAAATTCAGTCATTCCAAACAAATAAATTTTACAACTTGTTTGGGAGAGTTGTTGGAGTTTGCAAAGCAGCACTCTTCTGGCACTTTATCAGGACAAAAGCTCCCTCGGGGAGGAGAGGAAGTTTACATGGCTATGTGTGTACAGCCACTCTCGAACAAAAGCTCCCATCAACTCCAGTACAGAACAGGAGAAAAATGTTCCCACTTCATGTTGTATAATTTGAGTCTTTTTATCCCACAAATCAAACTCATCTGATTATTAGATGTGCCCCTGATTTCACAAACAACAAAATAAAAATACTAGGTTTAACAGAACCCGAAAACATTACTATTTTCATCGAGTGACCAGTTCCGACTTAATGTTTAGTGTGGCCTGACCTCACCTCCACCCCCAATCTTCCATGAGGCACTGATTCACATTTCACAGTCTCAGTAATTCACATCATTAAATGCCTCGGCTCAGCTTCACCTGCATTTAAACGTGAGGCTCATATAGCAGTGTTTAGAGATAAACATTTTAAAATGCAAGCAAGTAAGAAAGAGCTGGGTTAGTATGATAACAGCAGTGTAAAACAGTCAGGTTCTGTATCCCATACAGCAAGGTTCTGAACCTCAGGATTAGCGTGCTGAATTTGAATAAAGCCAACTTAAGTTTTCTCCCTCACATAATAAAATCGTATCACAAAAATTTGGGAAGATAGAAATGAGATAATCCCACTACCTCATACATTATAGAAATTTGTTTTCATCTAGTCTTTTATGTGCAGGTTTTCAATGTAGCTGGGATTAGCTGTATGCGTAAAATGCGTGCATTTTCCAGTCTATATCCAGGCACAGGTATTTTTCATAACGTTCAGAGCCCTGAGAGCCGCCCCATCGGGAGCTAGGAGAAGATGGATTTACCAGTTTACTGAACCACTTCCTGTGGTTGGACAATCAGGTTGTTTCCAATGCTCTGTTATTAGAAAGACCAAGAAGAGGATGACAGCATATAGCTTTTCCCATATTTTGAACAATTTCTTTAGAACAGATTCCCGGAAACAGGATTTGGGGCTAAAACAGTGGGAACTGTTTCATACCTTGTCATACATTAAGACTCCTTTGCCAGCTCCCACTTCCCAGTGTGCACAGCCCACTGCCTCAAGCACGCCCTCAGCACCAGGAGCAGGGGCATATTTTATTTACTAATTTTTGCTCACTTACGAGATGGAAAAGCTATATTGTGGCCTTAGCTTGCACCACTTTGGGAGATGCCAACTTCTAAATTAAATGGCAGTTTCTTCTACAGCTAGAAAGACATTCAATCACAACAGCATTGAGTATTTACCTGTGTGACACCTTTTATGATAAATCAGCATGTGGTTCTGAGTGAATCTTGCACCACATTCATCACAGACAAAAGGTTTTTCCCCTGTATGAATTCTGAAAGTACAACATTCAGATGATAACTTAGGATGTATCTCAAAGCTCACTTTGCAATACAATTTCCACTGTAGCCTGCAAAGGTGGTTATTCCAAGAGACCAAATGAGAATGGCCTAAGTGGAAGGACACAGGCCTGTGACCTCCGTCCCCAGATCCATTTCTAGCAGAGGCCAGCAGGCTGCCACTCTTCCCAGGGGGGCGCGGAATAGCTTCTCGCCGCCCTCTGGTTTACACTGCTCTGCCAGACGGCAGACACACACCTCTGCAGGCTCTCTTAACCACTGAACGGTGCCAGGCCACATTTGTATAAAGCTTCCTCATGGGAGTAATCAACCACAGACACATTGGGGACTATGGCTGACAAAGCACCACATGATCAAAAATGTCACGTGACATGACCGGTCCAGAAAGAACGGTTCTCAAAATGCTGAAGAAGCCTGGTTTCCAAGGGGGACACCTCAGCATTTCAGTTTCCCAACTAGTATGAAGTAGCCATCAACCATGAGTCCCTGAGCACTTCCTAAACCAAGTTTTTAAACTTCTCACATAGAGTAAAAAGACAATGAATGCTATGTGACCACCCCAAAGACTGGCCCCAGCCTGACAGCAGGTCTGTACTACAGAGAAATTGCCTGTCTAGATTTCAGGCATAAACAGTGAGCCCTGGAAGGACACCTACTTAAAAACTGGTATACCCCACCTACAGTTTAGAAATTATGAACAGAAAAAACTGTCCTGATTCTGGAGGTTGGACTAACCAACAGCACACACTTCAAGCCCAGAGAATGAACACCTAAGACCAGAGGAGTGTCCTAAAGCCCTAAATGGCCTCTCACTGAAGTTGTTAATGGGACCCAAGTTCTAAATGAACAGTCAGGAAAAGAGCAATGAAGGTGATCAGCCCAATTGCCCCTCAAGCATGGGGGCACTGTAAGTTCCAGAGGCTACTCTGGGATCAGGAGAGCCTGGCCTGCATGGTCACAGGACCAGGCTGGAGGGCCTGGTGTTCCTGGTGCCTTCTGCCTGGGTGGGCCGGTGCTCCCTGTCCAGGCTTCTGTGCTGGCACAGGGCATAGGGCGAGGGGGACAGCCATCAGCCTGGGGCCTGTAGGAAGGCTGAATGAAGAAGACACACCTCTACTCAGGAAAACAATTCACAGAGGTCCCTAAGCAGCACCCCCGACTTCTAGAGGGCACAAATTAAGAAGCGGAACATCTGCAGACATGGCCACACTGGTCAAACCCTGGAACCACCTCAATCTCTGGACACCCATCTCCAGAACATCAACAGGCTGCATCCCGGGCAAAAAGTGCCCTTACAGCAGCTCCAGCTGGCGGCCTTGGTCCTACCTCATGTGGGTCTTCAGTGCCGAGGGCTGAGAGAACTTGGCCTCGCACTCGGTGCAGCTGTAGGGCTTGTGGCCCGTGTGTGTCCGCTCATGCAGCCGCAGCGCCGTCTTGGAGCTCAGGCCCTTGCCACACTGCTGGCACTGGTGCCGCTCGCCACCACCCTCGTGTACCTGCACCACATGCCGCTTGACGTCCTTCTTCCTCTTGAACTTCTTGCCGCATAGCTCGCACGGGAAGTGACGCTCACTGCTGTGCACGTGGTGCTGGTGGCTCTTGAGGTTGCAGCGGTTGGCAAAGGTCTGGCCACATGTGTCGCAGCGGTAAACTACCTCGGTGGCCACCCCATGGTGGTGCCGGATGTGCTTCAGGAAGCTCTTCTCATATAGAAAGGCTTTTTCGCAGATAGTGCACTTGAAGTTGCTCTTCCTCTTCTCACCCTCCTTGTCCTCATCCTCCTCATTTTCCCCACGGCCCGTGTCCTCCCTGCCACCCACTTTTGGCAGCACCTGTGCCGCCTCCACCACGGTGCCACACTCCTCGTGTTTTGTGACGGGCTCCATTTCTGCACCCACGGCGTCCGAGCTGGGGTGCTGGGGGCCGCGGTAGTTACCCTCGTTGTCTTCGGCACTTCTCTGCTGCTCCCGGAGCCTTCTTGTGTATTTCTTTTTAGGGATTTCCACAAACACCTTTCTTCCAGCCAGCCTTCCACTGGCCCTTCTGATTTTTGGGTAGGGAGGCTTGACTGCATCTTTTTTCTTGTCTGGTTTCTCCTTGGACTTCCTGGGGGGCACACCTGGTGACATACCATTGCTGATTGTCTCTGCTGGGGGATCTGAGGCACCCCCAAGGCCGTTAGCAAGAGGATTGTCCACGGCAGGACTTGCCCTAGGGTCAGGGGCAATGGAGCCTGGGGAGCCACTGCTCCCTTCTGCCTCCTGAGATTCAGAGAAGTTCTGCAACTCCAGAAGTACCGACTCTAACATCTGCTTCTTCAGCTGAAAACAAGTTTCTGATAAATCCAGACATTTTAGTTTCTCAGCCATTTCCAGCATTCGCTGCACCCGATCTTCCTCTACTTGCACCTTCGCAGTGTATACAAACTCAAGAAATGAAGCAAAGTCAACAACTTGCACTTCATTTAGGTAGACGTTAGTCCTCGTACCATCCACAGTCTTTTCATTAAGAAACATTTCCTTAAAGAACTTGCTGGTGGCTGCCAGAACTGCCTTATGAGCCATGAACTCTTTGCGGACGCCCTGGTACTCCACGCTGACAGTCACATCACACAGGTGACCAAGAAGGCGCAGTTGGTGCATTTCATGCAGAAGGTTGAAAGGTGAGGACTTGGATTCCAGCAGAACTGCTCCACTTTCCATGTTTCTTCTTTCCAAAAACAGCTCTGAAAACAGAAGCAAGAATTATTCATGCATGAGCAACCACCAAAGCCAAAAGGATTAAAAATTAGGATTATTTCAGTTCTCTAGAGGATAGGAACTGATTAACAACCAAAAGCAAACTTTCCTCATATAAAGATATAAACCACACTTTTTTTTTTTTTAAAGTTTATTTATTTTTGAGAGAGAGCACGAGCAGGCTAAGGACATAAAGAAAGGGAGAGAGAGAATTCCAAGTGGCCTCTGCATTATCAGCACAGAGCCCAACACAGGGCTCAAACTCAAGAATTGTGAGATAATGACCTAAGCCAAAATCAAGAGTTGGACACTTAACTCCCAGGTGCCCCCAAATCCCACCACTTCTTAGCGGGTTTCTAAACTGAAGTCATGATGCACCCTCATAAGATAATATTTGATGAAAGAAATAATACTAAGATTTCTCCCAGGGATAACCATAAATGGTAAAGTGAGGCCTAATGAAATATATTGTGCCAGGAACTTGCATACCTAGAACATTTTCTATGTTCCTTACAGACCCAGACCTAAAAACTGTAATAGAATTTACAGCAACAATGTCTAGCTCTTTGACCAGGAAACCAAATAATTAAAACAAAACATATGGCTGCCATTGAGAACAAACCTTAGAGAATCATGTCTGCCTTTGAAAACAACCAACTAAATAACTACTTTCCGTAAGGAAAACTTCATGGAAAAGCAGTTCATAATCCATGGCCATTTTCAGCACCCCTAAACACCTCATAATTTGAATTACCATCACTTTATGAGAATACTTTCAGGAGCTGCCCTAGTGAGCAAGTAACTTAGTTTCTCTGAGCCACAGTCTGTTCTTCTATAGAAGATTGCCAGGCCATGCAACGCTTCAGGGAGTACAAGCATGTCAGGTGCTTACAGTTGCACCTGAGACTTGTAAGCTACTTGTTGCTGGCTTCCCATGCACCAGGCCTGGGTGCTACTGTTATCCCCATTTCACAGAAGAGAAACAAGGTAACCGCTTGAGACTGAGGTTTGAGGCTGGGCCTGGTCGGACTGACTTACACTGAAACTGCTCAGCATGCCCCTCGCTTCAGCCATGCCACCTGCAAAGAGCTGATTTTCCTCCCTAGGTCTTTCCACAGCTTTGGACGCTGCAGATTTCACCCCCACCCAGAGGTCTTCTCTCCTTGGCTTCCATGGCACCCCACACCATCATGGGTCACTCCTGCCTGACTGGCAGTACTCTCTCTTCACACTCTCTGACTCTGTGGTTTCTTCTCAAAGTGCACCCCAACCTTATGCTCCCTTCCTCTTCCCAGTATGTTTTAGTTCCTAAATCTCCACCACCTGTCCAAAGCACCCGTCCTCCTTCAGTCAGACCTTAGATGTCACCTCAGACGCAGCATGTCTGAAGGGGAACTTGTCTTCACCTTCCCTGGAAAACCAGCCTCACTTCTCTCCACTTCTCCAGTCCCACCAGTGATACTGTTTCCAGTACCTGACACTACAATCGGCTCCCTACAACCACCAGCTCCTCCCCCCCCAACATGAAAAAAGACTGCCCTCTGAGAGTTCAACTGTAACAAGAACATCCAGGAGGCCTGAGCAGTCACCTGAAAACACCAACAAGCCTAGGTAAAGGGTTATGGTGTTGGGGGAGGGGCGGAACACTAGGCCAAGGACTGTCACGAATTCCAGCCCCAGCCTTGGAGAAATGGCTGCAGAGGGCGATCTCAGCATGATCCCCATACTCACCAGCAGCCCTCCACTTTCCAACCTCTACGTAACGGACTCTCGGGCAGACTGTGAGCCTACAGGCGGCCTGACAGTAATTTGAGTCTATCAATAAAGTGATTTCTGAGCATGATTTCCCATCCTGTCTGAGCACAGGAAGGAAAGGCAGTCAGTGATCATGGCGACAGGAATCCTCTGGCCTGGGTGACAGCTGCATCTCCCACTGTAATTGGCTGGCGCCCGGCCGCACCTCCGTGCTGAGCATCGCGCTCCAGCCGGCAGCTCTCCGAGGCCCCTCTGCACTAGAGAGGGTGCGGCGCTCCGGCCCGGCCGCGTCCGGGTGGACATCGCGCTCCAACGGAGCACGCCTCCGCCCCCTGGGCCCCTACGACCAGCACACTTCCGAGGGAGGGACACAAGTCCCCGCTACAAGCGGACCCGGTGGTTGCTGGGTCGCGGGCATCCACGGGGCCCGCGTGACCGGGCCTGGACCTACGGCCCCGGGCCGTCCCTGGCTCCTGCTCCCCCCAGGCCCGCCGCTCCTCCCAACGGGCACGCGCGGCCGGCCCGCTCCCCGCACGCGGACAAGTNTTGGTCGCTAACCGCTCTGAGCCACCAGCTACGCTTGTGCTGCGCGCAGTCCCGAGTGGGGTCAGCCGCGCGGAGTAGGGGAGGGTCTGCGACGCCGGCCTGGCACCGGGAAGGGGCGGGCGTCCCGCGTGTGTCCTGGGACTGGCGCGCGGCGGACAAAGCACTTCCACGTGCCGCTGGATGGGGTAGGCTTGGGGCGGGGTGCTGGGCGGGCATTCTTCCCTCAGGGCCCCTGCCCAGGTTTGTCCCTAGCCCACAAGCGCGGAGACCACACCACGTACCTTACTCCAGCGCGCAGTGTAATATCCCGGGAGTCTGCAGGCGCACACATGCTTTGAGTGGTCATTACGGAGCTTCCCAAGACCCTGCCGCCTTGGGTGGAAAGATTTCGTGCTCCGTCTTTGAACACTTCACCCCCAAACCTTGGTGCTGCCATGCATCCTGTACAGTCTTAATCAAAATCCTGCTTTGGAAAACTTGTCTTAAACTAAAAGTTCTCAATGCAGAATCTGACTTCCCGCTTCGAGCCACTAAAGCGTTGCGAGGTCTTGCTCCCCCTTACTGTGGCCAGCCATGCACTGGGCATCGTCTTACAGGATGTGTTGGTAATGTGTTGTACTGTAAAACAAACAGATGAAAAAAAATAAGATGCTTAATTTTTCGTTGTTGAAAATATTTACTTCTCCTTTTTCTTTCAACATTTAGTTTAGAAAAGGAATCACTATAAGTATTTTCTCTTTGAAATGTACCTAAGTCCTTTTGAAGACTTTCTAGGCCTTCCTTCAGCTTTAAGACTTAGAACCTATAAGAGTCGCTCGAGGGCCCTGGAGCCAGCTGTTTGCAGTGTAAACATCCTGAGAGATACCACCCAATCTTCCAGTTTCCTAGGACACTAACTTTAGTGAGTGCCTTGCTCCAAGTTGTACAACTAACTCCTGTCATAAAGGTATGAATAGCGTGTTTTCCCTCTGGCTAACCAAATAGCTAACCTACATGGTCATTCCAGGCACCAGGGAGAGAGGACGAACTACATGTGATCAGTAATGCTGTCTAGTCCTTTTACTGGGGGACTAGTTATTACTGTTGAGAATACATATGAAACAGATCATGCCAGAAAATATGTATGTAACAGCTGACATGAAAGGGTGAGGTTTCTTTCTGCCTTTGTCAATTGCCTGTGATGCACATCACATTCTGGTTTAATGCTTATTTGATAATAAAAGTGTGTACTACCTCTATGGAAAAGATTTCTGGGTTGGGAGATTTTTTATTTTATTTTTTTTATTTTAACAGGAGCCAGCTTTCCACACATAGCAGGTACTCAGTATTTGAAGAATGAGTGAGAGGGGGCTTTGCTTAAGCACATTCTATATTTGCACTCCATGATTCCAAGAAATCGGAATGAACACAATTTTCACTTGTGACCCCAGAAGGTCCAGAATAATTTTTTAATTTATGATTTTGTTTTGCATTACTAAAAGACGATTTGCTTCCTCACTTAAATCTTCAGTGCTTACTACCCATTTCTGTATCTCCTTTGGAGAAATTTTTCTTCCAATCCTTTGTCTATATTTTTTAGTTATTAGTCTTTTTACTATTGAGTTGTAAGAGTTCTTTTTATATTCTAAATAAAAGTCCCTTGTCAGAAAATATAATTTGCAGATATTTCTCCCATCCCATGGGTTGTCTTTCACTTTCTTGGCGGTGTCTTTTGAAGTGCAGGACTTCTAAATTTTGATGGACTCCAATCCATTCTTTTGTTGCTTTTGGAAACTGTCGCCTAATCCAAGGTCATGATGACTTATACCTGTTTTCTTCTAAAAGTTTTGTAGTTTTAGCCCTTATATTTAAGTCTTTGATCCATTTTGAGTTAATTTTTGTCTACATTATGAGATAGCAGTCCTACTTAATTCTTTTGCATGTGATTATCCAGTTGTCCAGCATTTGTTAGAAATACTGTTCCTTTCCCCATTAAACTGCGTGGTCTCCTTGTCAAAAATCATTTGACTGTAAATGCCACCATTTACTTCTGGACTCTGTCAGTTGATCCTTGGGACTATCATCATGTCAGTACCACACTGTCTCTGTTATTGTGTATGTTTTTCCTTTTTATGGAGAGGTTTTAAATTTTTTTGCTGATCAGTCAGTCCTGTCTTTTGGGTTTCTTCTGCTGATTGCAAGTTCAGAAAATACTTCTAAATGTAAAGCAGAGAGAATAGGAAGAAAGGAGGTGCAGAGATGATGCCCTGAGCACCTACCAGTGTCCAGAACAGGCTTCAGATTTGGCTGAGATTCCTGGTGGCCAAAGAGAAAAAGACCATACAGGTTTGTCTACCAGCTTTATCTACAAAGTAAATTTAGTTTGCTCAGAGGAGGTTTTATATACATTGAAGGCAATATATATCCTAAAAAACATTCTTAAGATGAACTGACCTCTATGCTCTTCTCCATCATGATTTTCATCTTTTTCCTTTTCTTCAAATTCACATTAAATGAGTTTGCTGCCTCCTCTTTTACAGCCAGCAGATTACCTGTGAGTGGCTCCTACTGTGGATCCAGGGTCTGATGCTGCCCCTGTGTTCCTTCAGGTACATCTTTTTCTTTTTTTTTTTTAAGGTTATTTATTTTTCAGAGAGAGAGGAGAAAGAGGGGACAGGGGGGAGATGAAGACACAGAATCTGAAGTGGGCTTCAGGCTCCGAGCTGTCAGCACAGAGCCCAACATGGGGCTCGAACTAATGAACTGTGAGATCATGACCTGAGCTGAAGTCGGACACTTAACCGACTGAGCCACCCAGGTAACCCCAGGTACATCTGTTTCATTGTCTCTTGCCTCTGATCAGCTGGTGAGTGGGATAACCACCCAGCACACTGGCAGAAGTTTTTGTCTGGTCTGGTTCATGTATTTTTCTGTAGAAAAACAAGGTAACTGCAGTGGATAAACACTGGGTGACTCTAAGACTAAACAAGGTAAATAAACATCAGGATGAGATATAATGCACAGCTTGTGTTCTCTAAGTGGAGATGAAAACTCAACTGAGGTAGGCTGATCAGAGATCCATGGTTTCTAGGTAAAAAAATACTATTCATTTACCACATGATTAGGGGTAAGTATGTCCATGCATGCTTGTCTAAAAGCCCCTGGACAAGAAGAGGCCCTGGGAATATCCCACATCTTCAGTGACCCCAGCACTTTATTTCACCATAGTGTTGAACACGCTAAAAGAATATGGTTTAGTGGGTTAGTGGTGTCAGCTCCCCAGTAGCTAGAGTCCAAACATGGCAATTCCTTGGTGGAAAGCTGAAGATACACAGAGACTGGCAAGAAGTAGCATGTGTAATTCACTGACAGTGTGCTGGGTGCAGAGCAGTGGATCTGGGATGGGCACATAACAGGCTGTTAGCATGGCTGCACATCTGTTTCTTGATCTGTCTCCAGCAGAGTCTGTTTCTAAGCTTAATATTTGCCTTGTGTAGTTTTCTGTATCTGTTTTATTTTTCAGTAAAAGGAAAATAAAAGGAGTTGAAGAAGACATACTTATTCCTTTCTGTTAACAGAACATATGCTCAGTGAGTGCACATGCCCCATTTATGACTGCAGACATGTGGCTTTAATGGCATTTCTCTGCTTGGCCTTTTGTTTCCCACACCATAATTATCAGGTCACTTAAGTCACCAGCGGGGTCTCTTCAGTTACATTATGGCCCCACTTTGTGCCTGCAAGCAAAGCAAAAGGAAAAGGTATGTGTCACCTTGAATTGCTGACCTTGCCAGGAGCTAAAGATCTTTCCCAGGTTAGGTTATAGAAACAAGATTTGAGGAATTCCAGTAATAGAGCCATCTATGTAATAACTTGAAAACCTTCTTGCTACAAACCCTTAGAAATGGTAACTTAAATATAGTAACTATCTTCTTCAAATTCATGGCCAAGATTACAAGAAATCTGGGAACTCTCTGAGGTCCGAAATAAAGAGGAACTCAACATCAAGCCTGTTGGTGAGTGAACTACACTGCCTGGAAGGGGTTGTGGGTCTGGTCTTGATCATATAGATATGACTCTGGATTTCCACACATACACACACACACACACACACACACACACACACACACACACACGACAGTGAGACCTTGCACAAAGCTGAGATGCACAAAGAACCACATCCCCAGTGAAACAGTAGTTTAGGGGGAAAAAAAAACCTGTCCATCAGCATAGAGAATCAAGTAGCTATTGAGGTTGCCCTGAGACCTGAGCTAGGGGTGTAAAAGTCTCCCCCAAAGATTTATAACTCTAGGCCTGCCTCCACACATGGAGTTTCTGTTCAGATTCTGCTGCCCCTGAGGCCTGGGAAACTCTTAGCTTGGAAATTAACATAAAGCCTGGTCTCTGGCCAGAAACGTCCCATGGACACCTGCAGAACCATATGCAAAACTGCTCCTGAGGAACAGACAAAGGAAAAAACTGAGTGAGTGGAAGCCAGCAGCATAACAAACAGCAGGTTGGACCCTTAAGAATCTCAGTAGGACTTCCAGATTCTACAATAAATATGTTTACATTATTTAAAACAAAAGGAAGGACTTCAACATGTTAGAATAAGAATAAAGTGTAAGCCGACGCAAAAAAGGACTAAACAAAACTTCTGAAAGTTAAAATAGACTTGCTGAAATCAAAAGCTGCATTTTAGGTAAGCAGTAGGTTTCAGACAGCTGAAGAATTACTGGGTTGGAAACAGAACTGAGGATCTTACCAAGAAAACAGTGGAGATGCAGGATTGCAGGTATGAAAGAGAGCTTAAGAAAAATAGAGGAGAGAATACTAAAGTCTAATATACTCATAATAGGACTTCAAGAAGGAAAAACAATGAGACTGAGAGGCAATACTCAAAGAGATATTGACTGATAATTTTCCAGAACTAAATATGGAAGCTCTCAGTTTTGGGAAGGATGGATAAAAATAAATTCACATCTAGATACAGTGCAATCTATCTGCAGAAACTGCAGAACGACAGAACCAGAAATCTTACAAAAATCAGACAGACCAGACAGAACTGATTAAAATTCTCTAACAAAAGGAAGCATGTGATCTGTGCACAAGATTTGTGTGGAGGGCCTCCAGGTCAAGGGAAGGAGACAGGCACAGCATTTCTGCTGCTGAACAAGTAGCAGCTTTCTTTATGGAGGGAATAAAGGATGAACTGCACAGAAAAACAAAATTCTCCATTCAAGAACAGATTTTTCTTGCCCTTGATTTTTCTAGCCTCTGGTCTTATCCCAGGTGTGACTGTTACTTTTTTCCAACCTCACTGGCCTAAGGGAGGCTCTGACAGCTGGTAAAGCAGTATTTCTGTGTGTGTCTGTGGGGGGTGTTTCTGGGAGACATTAGCATTTGATTCAGTAGACTGAGTAAAGAAGACCCACCCTCACCAATGTGGGCAGCATCATCCAATGGAACAAAAAGGCAAAAAAAGGGCAAATTCTCTCCTTGTGCCAGGATATCCCTTTTCTCCTGCCTCAGAGGTTGAAGCTTGGGACTCCAGCATGTTCACCAGTAGCCTCTGACTTCAGACTGAAGGGATACCACTGGCATGCCTGGTGTCCAGCTTGCAGCCAGTAGACTGTGGGGCTTCTTGGCCTCCAGAGCTACATGACCCAGTTCCTTCATGAATCTCCCCTAATTTATCTCTCTATCCTACTGCTGTTTCTCTGGAGAGCCTGGACTAATACACCAGGGCAAAGTCCTCCATCCCATATCCTCTAGCCACCTTGACCTTGAGCTGTCCCTCCTGCTCCGCCCCTCACTTTAACTCTGTCACTTTCTGATCCTATCTGAAAATTCTTGGCACCAGGAATACCCTCAGGACAGAAAACCTATTAAATCGTGGCCTCAGTTAATTCTTCTCCAAAGTCCTCAAACAAATACTTCTTGAAATATGTGTCAAATTTTCTCATAGGAGTTCATTATGCTGCATTGAAATTTACTTGAAAGAGGGTCCCTTTTTAATGAATCTACACCACTACAATGTAAAAATTCTGATAGAGTTTTTATTAAAATTGGATTTTATATTTTACTATTATTTTCCCGTGAATGGTGCAAAGTTCAACTTCTTAGAAATAAATACAGCATTAGATGATGATTCACTGGCCTACTGTATTGGTCAAAACAAGAATCCAGCACGCAGGGTCTAAAATCAAATTATAAATCTTAGCTCTCTGGTGACTAAGCAAGTACTTCTGCTATTTGAATGTCATCTCTTTTGCTAGTTCTTCACTAAGCAATTCTGACAATAAGTCCAAGTGATTAGAAGTATAAACGCTGACAAAACGACAAAACCTGCCATAATTCATTGTGCACACATAATCCCCCCCAACACACACACACACACACACAAGTCCCTAACTTGTGTCGCAGGTGGTTCCCCGCAGCAACCACATTCCCGGGCTTTCTCTCTCATGCGGGTTCCCATGTGCCCGATACCTTGCACTTGGTGACAGAAGGGACAAGCCTGGAGCTTCTTTCATGTCCACAAGGGACAAGCCACTCTATCCTGTTGTCAGAGGGCACCTGGAAGGATGCTGTTCTTTGAACAGTCCGAGGTCATCGATCCCACCTGGAAGCATTCCATCATTCCGGACTGCCTGCTGTTCTCCAGGCCCTGGGGTCCAAGGAGAATGCAGCCATGTCTAAACGGGCCTCCCCAGCAAGGCCCGGCAACTTCCTTACAGTCTGTATCAGCCCACACTGGCTCCGCTCCCTTCCATCTACCCAAGGTATTTCTAGTTTCCAGGCTTACCCCACCAGGCCCTTGCACCTGGCACTCTAGCTGTCCACTTGCTGGTGAGGCTGTGTGCACACACGTGCCCGTTTTCTCCTGGCAGTAGAGGCCACAATTGGAGAGACCCTGATCTACTTTCCCCATCCCTGATCCCCAGACGCTGACGCATCATCACTCACATAGCCAGTGCTCTGTTACGTTTCTCCACGCATTGTGTTTGCCCTCATTTCTTCACAAATATCCAGCAGACCTTGGCACTCAGGTCTCTAGGCTACCTCTCTCATACAATGCAAATTTTCTGGTTCAGTTTGTGCACTGTAAACAAATTCTAGAAATGAGGCAAACTCCTCTGTGTAACTGTCATCAAAGCAGTCTCTCTCCTGATGTCTGAGACAGTCCTTGAAGCAGCTAAGATACTTTGTGGACCAGAAGGGCTTCCAGGGTCCCCAAGTGAGCTCGGTGCTGCATTGCAGACCATATGGGCCCAGCCTGTGGGGGTGTGCGAGATATTTAGAGGCTCCAGATAGCAACTTCATGCCTCAAAAGCTGTTTCTTCTCCATTTGGTCAGGGAGGGAGGAAAAAGGAGTAACTAGAACCGGATCTAATGAATATAATTTTAAGGACGATCATTTAATTTTTTTGCTAGAGGACAGAATTACAGCATGAAAAAGACACCCTTTGTGAAAACAGTGTGACGTGGTTGAAGGACACATGGGGTCAGTGAGCCTGGAAGCTGTGTGGCCTTCCTCCTACAAACACAACCTCCCCCAAGCTGGTCCCGTGTTTTAGATTAATTATAATGAAAATATGAACAAAATGTGTTTCATGCTTACAGTGGGCAAGCCACCATGCCAAGCACGTTGCTGGCACTACTCATTTCTTCTCACAAAAGTATGAAGGAGTACTGTTTTTACCCCTTTGAACAAATGAAGGAGCAGAGAGGGTAAGGAACTTACCCAAGATCACACAGAGAGCCAACAAAGAGCCCGTATTTGAAGCCCCAAAGTGCAAGCTCTGACCAGACCATAAAGCATCCCATGTCAGGGAAAAATCAAAAAGGGACTAGAGAGAGTGTGATTCAATAACATCCTAAAACTCCCACATCTTTGGTTTGCATGAAACCAAAAGTGAACACTCAGAAGTGTGGTTCATGCAAGAGCTCAGGGATCTGGCCCTTCTCTGCCTGACCACATCATTGCCATCTCACATCTACACTCCTGGCCACCCAGGCCAGGGCTCAAGTCTGGAAGTGGCCACATATCTCCTCAGCACAGGCCATTTGCACATCCTGGTCTAACCTTCCCTCTTCCCCCATTTAGTTCCCACATATTGCTTCAACCTCCATTCAATTGTCTCCTCCCCAGGAAAGCTAACCCCAGTGCCCTGACTGTGACAGAGCCCCATCCCATAAGCTCACAGAGTACCAGGTACCACTCAACAATTACACAAATGACAAGCGTGATTTTACACTTATTTGGTGACTGTTGGATTAAAAATCTTTCTCCCTCCCCACCCACTAGGCTGTGAGGTTTATGAGCACAGAATGGTGAATCCCTAGCAGCTAGCTCACATAAGTCCTTCCTAAATGAAGGAATGAGTGAGTGAATAAATAAGGGAATGGCTACTCAGTCTCTTGCAGGATATGCCAGGCTTCTGGGCTGTCAGCTATCTCTGGTGTAATCAGCACCCTGGAAACTTCACATCAGGTGTCATGCAGCTTCCCAGTCTTTCCTATCTTCTGCATCCTCCTCATTCTTTTGCCTGACGGCTGGTGTGTCTGGTTGGCAGACTTAACTCTCAGTGCTGTCCTGGACGGGGTGATTTGGGCATCGTCGTATGCCCTGAAGAAGTCAAATTGGAGACAACTACAAGATTTAAAATGACTATTTCCTACTTTTCCTGGCTGAATTCAGTTCAATGCACTGAACAAGAAGAAATAAACACCTATCATATGGCTTCATTTCATTTCTCCAATGGCCAAAGAAATGCATTAAGTGCACCTACTATGTGAGAGGCTTTCGAGATTCTATGGAGCCCAAATGGCAGAAGGGGTTCTCTCGACCTTCACTGAGGAGTAACAGATATGGTATCAGTGCTCCTGTCACTTTGGATTCAGGTTATGATCACAGATCAGTTTCTAGGATTCTAAACCAGCTGATACCTGCAAGGTGTCTAAGTGGTGGCCACACAGTTTATCTGTTATGAGCACTTCTCTAAACATACGCACAATCTTGTCTGGATCTAATTGAAAGCTATGGATCTCCTTTCCAGAAAAAAGCAGCCATACAGGGGTGCCTGGGTAGCTCGTGGCTCAGTTGGTTAAGTGTCTCAGTCAGTTAAGCGACTTCAAGTCATGATCTCACAGCCTATCAGTTCAAGTCCCACATCAGGCTGTGCTGATAGCTTGGAGCCTGGAGCTGCTTCGGATTCTCTCTCCCTCTCTCTCTCTGCCCCTCCCTGGCTTATGTGTGTATGCATTCTCTTTCTCTCAAAAATAAACGTAAAAAAAGGCAACCATACAACCACAGGTAATTTTACACATAGTTTCAAAGTATTCACAGGCCTCCACAGGCCCATCCATTAAAGGAAAAGGATGGCCAGGGCCTCAGGCCAGATCAGCAGATATTAATTTGTGAGTTTTTTTTTAAGTGTTTAAACATTAAGAAAATTATATGTCTAGGCTGAAGTTCACTTCTCCTTAAGGTTAACCTTTGTTCACTTCCAAACGTCCTTCCATCCTCCCGGCTTGCACCAATGTTCAGTCACACCAGACCTCATCTCTACTGGACTCTGGGGTGGGGACAACTGACATAATCTCTCAGAACACACTAGCTGGTGGCAAAGCTGAGCTGACAGAGGGTCACCATTTCTACACAAGGCTCCACAAAGCTAAGATGTGGTTTGTTGAAAGTTTTTGGTTTGATATACTTAATGGCTTTGACTGGAAACGGAGCTATGAAGGCTATTGGTTTCAACTGGCCTAAGCTCATGTCACACAGGCTCATGAGATTTTCCCTGTGCTTGCTAGGAATGGCACGGTGTCGGCTGCACGGTCTCAGTTTTGCCAGCAACAGTGGTGTGACTTCCAGGTCACTATAGGCATGAAGAAAAATTGGCAGCAGAAGCTCTGTCTAAGCACTAAAGGTGAAGGAGCTGGAAAAAGGTAATTTGCCTTTTAAGAAGTGTTTTTAAATTGTAGGCACTGCTCCTTAAAGAATCTGTAAGTCATTTTACTGTGGTTCTGGACTGAATCTTTTTTGTTTGTTTGTTTATTGTGATGAAATATATGTAATGTAAAATTTACCAGTTGAACCATTTTTAAGTGTACACTTCGGTGACATTAACTACCTTGGCAATATTCTACAACCATCACCATTATGCATCTCCAGAACTTTCTCATCATTCTAAATAGAAACTCTGTATCCATTAACAATAACTTCCCATTCCATCCTTCCCCCAGGCACTTGAGACCACCACTCTACTTTTTGTCTCTATGAATTTGACTCCTCTAGAGACCTCATGTACATGGAGGTATACACACTGTGGCCTTTGGGTCTGGCTTATTTCATTTAGCATAAATTCATCCATGTCGTAACGTGTCAAAACCTTATTATCTTTTAAGTATGAATAATATTCCATTGTATGAATATACCACATCTTGTTTATTCATTTATATGTTTATAGATATTTGGGTTGTTTCCATATTATTGCTATTGTGAATAATGCTGCTATAAATATTGGTGTGCAGGTATCTGAGTCCCTGCTTTTCTGTTCTTTCAGGTATATATTTAGAAGCAGAATTTCTGAATCATCTTTTGGTAATTCTATGTTTCTAATTTCTCTATGCCCTCACCAATGGACTGAAGCATTTTTAAGCAAGGGATTTTTATATATATATAATCTTTTCAGTGAGGTATTCTCAATAGTTTTATCAAAGCTCTCGATACTCTTAATTGTTTAAAAAAATAGTTCTCAGTGTTCAGGATTGAGCCTAAATATAGTTGTCTCCAGGAAAAGCCTAAATAATAATTCATGATGGGAGATGAGAAACATAGAAACAAATGGCACTTGATTTTGAAAAGAACTCAGATTCCAGTAAGTTAAAAATGCTTATCTCCTCTCATCATGCACATGACAGATAAATTTAATCCAGCCATCACATTTGGATAAATTTAATCTGGCTTTCAAATCAACTTTGCTTCAACACAGAATGTCAAAATGGGCAATGCACCACTTTTATAGAAGAATTTAAAATAAAAAACCTTACTGTAACACTGCTGCAATGTTACTTTATCACTATCAAGGGTCCTATATGTTTAAAACGGCCCATGAAGTATTCAGAATGTGTCAAAAGTCTAAGTAGAGACAAAACAACATATGAGGACAAGAGCAGCTAGGATCCTTGTTCTGCCCAAGTTAGTTAGCATTCATTGATTCACTATGGGAAGCACTTCTTCACCTGGGTGTCATAACAGGTTTACTGCCTGACCAATTGAGGAAATGAGACATGATTGTCATAAACTTTGTATTCAATTCCCTTTAGAAATGCTCCATAATCAGGTTCCCAGGTGGAAATTATGTCAAGCATTTTTTTTTAAATTTTTTTAAAAATTTATTTCTGAGAGAGAGAGAGAGCACAGGGGAGGGTCCGAGAGAGAGGAGAAACAGAATCTGAAACAGGCTCCAGGCTCTGAGCTAGCTGTCAGCACAGAGCCTGACGCGGGGCTCGAACCCACTAGCTTTGAGATCATGACCTGAGCCGAAGTTGGAGGCTTAACCAACTGAGCCACCCTGGTGCCCCTTTGTCAAGCTTTTTAAAAGAATTTTTGGAAATCATTAAGGAAAAAAATCACCAATGACCCCATACAGAATTAGCAAAGAACACAAATAGGCAATTCACACGTAGGAGTACAAATGGCAGAGATTTCACTGACAAATGGAATACTATAAAAACAATGACAAACCAATGTCCAGACAAATTGACCTATAGTTAAACACAACCTCTGACCCAGCACAAGTATCCATGGGAAATACAATCTCAGGGCTAGTAAGGGGCAGGGGTGGGGGGTGGGTGGGAAGTGGGAATTTATCTATCTACCATCTATATGTATACCCAGGGAACTGTCCTCACCCTTTAGCCATCCTGAAAAAGTAAAAAGGAATGAACAATTTTCACATAAGGGCGTTCACTGGAGTGCACTTATATTACTAAAACTTTAGAAATAACCTACTCACCTATAAGAAGATGACTGAATAATTTACAATATAGTCACACACTGGCCTATTATGTGGTCATTATAGGAACGTCTACAATTATTTACTGGAACTAGTAATAATCATTTTACAATGTATACATTTATAAAATCACACTGTACACTTTAAATACAGTTTTGTCATTTATTTTCAATAAAGCCTAAAAACCTTTAGTAGCTTGGGGAACTGCTCCCTGTGTCATAACGAGTAAAGAAGATTACACTATTCTCATAAGAAATGATCTGATTTTAAAACAAATCTATAGGGGCTCCTGGGTGGCTCAGTGGGTTAAGCGACCCACTCTTGATTTTGGCTCAGGTCATGATCTCACAATTGGTGAGGTCAAGCTCCAAGTGGGGTGTTGCTAACAGTGCAAAGCCTGCTTGGGATTCTCTGCATCCCTCTCTCTCTCTGCCCTTACCCTGCTCCTGCTAGCTCTCCCTAAATATAAAAAATGAACATAAAAAAGCACAAATCTATAAAACTAGACTATAAAGAACTATAAAAGATTACACCCTCTGAGGACTGATGGATGTGGGGGGAGGGGGGGATGGGCATGGAGGAGGACACTTGTGGGGATGAGCACTGAGTGTTATGTGGAAACTAATTTGACAATAAACTATTAAAAAAAAAAAAAAAGAAAACACCCTCAGCTCTACACCGTAGTGGGAGGAGCTGAGACGCGCCCATGACTTCCCCGTCCCGCCCACCTGACGCAAGCCCCGCCTACCGCCACCGGCCAGCCATTCGACATGCGCCACCTGAGTCCGCCCAGCAGGCCGGGCCACGCCCCTCAAAGGGCTCTCGAGGAGCGCCAGGGCGGGGCAGGGCGGCCGGGCGACTCAAATCCGCAGTACTCACCACCCATTGGCTGTTGGGATGCCGACCCCGCCCCGCCGGGACCAGGAGCTCTCCTTTTCAGGGCTCCTCCCAGGGCTTGAAGCCAAGCTGGGGCGCCGGGTCACGTGGGACGCGCCGTTGTGGGTCTCTGCTGTCAGGCAGTCTTACAGCTCTCTAGGTGGTCGCAAGATGATGACGTTAGCCACCATCCGTGAGACCCAGGAAGTCCCGCTAAAGCGCGGGCGGAGTTCGTTTAGGTGTGCGGACATTCGCTGCTGGGCGAGGCCTGGGCTTGTGGTCCCCACCTCTCTCTTGCACAGCTGCCCTCAGTCGCCCGATATTCCGTCTCGGTTGCGCAGTACTACGGTCAGTCAGCTGAGGGGAAAAGTCCCGTGCGTCGCCTGGACACTGGAATTGTGGGCGACCTCGGCGCACCTGCGAGGGGAGAGCAGGCGGGTCAGGAGCAGAGGCCCTGCGGCCTGGAGTCGGGCGGGGTCTGGACACTCGTGGAGGGCCGACGGCGCCGCTTAGTGGGTGATTTTCTTAATGGTTGGGTGCCCAGGCTCCAAAATGCTACAAAACAGTAAGTTATGTTCCAGGAGAGCAAATTAAACATATTTACACAGTTTGGGGGTCAATCAAGAGTTTAACACTCGTCTTAAATTTGGGCAGATTTTTAGAACTTCAAATTATTTCTCACAAGATTAATTGGTGATTTGTAAATGTGGATTTTTTGGCGAGATTCCAGTGTATTTCAGTGAAACATCTACCTGGAGACTTCATTGCTCCAGGTGAGGCTCAGGTTGGCTGTTCTGTGGGAAGAAGTGAAGCCTTTCCTCGTAGATGCTTGCAACGTGAATGCCCTTTACTTCTGCCTTGGAAAACCTATTCCTAATTCTTAAATTTTAACTGAAAAAGCAACACACACACACACACACACACACTATAAACAATGGAGAGTTAGAGAACATACAACAGCAAATGCCTTGTCCCCACATTAAAACCCAGAATCCAAGCCCTATGGACAGGTATCGTGAAGTTTTTGCCAATCCTTTCAGAAAGTCCATGCATACAGAGCAAGCCTATATGGAATCCCATTTTTTAAAAAACATGAACCAATTTTCTCAATGAGGTTGGAAGTAATGCAAAACATCTTGAACACTTGGGATGTTGATTGCACTGATTGTGATAACTATTGTTAATGTTCTACAAAGAGTTTGAACTTTTCTGACTATCATAAATCTCAAAGATTATTTCATGTCATTCATGTCATGTACAGGTCTGTCTCTTGTTTTCAAGGCTGCACAATAATCCATTCTATGGGAATATTATAATTTTCTTAATCTCTTAGTGTTGGGACATTTGAGATGGTTACTGTTAACACAAAGACTGCCATGATGAATTATCTTATATGAAGATGTGTGTGTTTATATGGCCAACTGGATCTGCAAAATATGCGTACAGTTGACCCTTGAACAACAGAGGGGTTAGGGGCACTGACCCCTGTGCAGTCAAAACTACACATACAACCTTTGACTCCCCCAAAATCTAACTACTAATAGTCTACCGTTAACCAGATAATATAAACAGTCAATTAATACATATTTTTATATATATTATATACCATATTCTTACAAAAAATAAGCTAGAGAAAGGAAAAACATTAAGGAAATCATCAGAAAGGATGCATTTATTGTAATGTAAAAAATTCACATACAAGTGGACCCATGTAGTTCAAACTCATGTTGTTCAAGGGTCACCTGTACATAGAAATGGAAATACAAAGGTAAGAGAGGTGGATTTTAAATGTCAATTGACCTCAGATGAGCCTGGATCAATCAACACCCCAAACATCTGAGCAGGAATGATCTTTTCCCAGAACTCCGGCCAACATGAAGTATAACAAAATGTTTTGATCCATTATCACTATGATGAATGAAAAGCAGTAGTCATTCATGCTGATTGGACAACTTTATTGAAAGTTGTTGAAAGGCCCATCAAGCTGTTTTGCGTGTTAAAAAAGATTAATTAAGGGGCACCTGGGTGGCTCAGTTGGTTAAGCATCCATCTTCGGCTCAGGTCATGATCTCAAGGTCTGTGGGTTCAAGCCCCACATCAGGCTCTTTGCTGTCAGCTCAGAGCCTGGAGCAGTCTCCCTCTCCCTCTCTGTCCTGCTTGTGCTCTTTCTCTCTTCTCAAAAATAAACAAAGATTAAAAAAAACTTTTTTTAAAAGATTGACTCCCAAAAGACCTGGAAGCAGTGCACATGGGTTTTGTGGTTGAATTAGTTCCAAAGCGCATCAAAGCCACCATGTACCCAATTTCCTTTTTCCCTCTCTTCAGTTGTTTGCTGGGCCCAGATCCTTGAACCTGTTACTTCTGGCAATGGAAGCAGAATTATTCTGACTGCCTGAGACCAATTAGGAAGTAAACCCAGAGATGAGCAGAGGTACAATCCCTTGAAAATCTATTACAAAGGGGATTCCAGGGACATGGCCACATCCAGTACAGTCCTCTGCAACATGCATTTTAAAAATGAGAGTGGAGTGAGTGCTTTGTCTGATCTTAATAGGCCATCTATATTTCTATGATATGCATGCACTAATCTTTTTCCAAGTTTTGCATTTGCTAAGCCCATTACTGATTTGTAGAAATCATGGTAAAGGAATTGGAGCTGTGGGGGGCAGCTTTCTCTCAGGAAACCTCACCCCAAAACACTCAACTCCCCCACTCTCTTCACCTTCTCTGTCCTAACTTATGAAGCAATCAATGCTTGCACCCTGATGGCCCCATTTGGCAGACACTGGGGCCTGAGTTTTCCTTGCTGTTGCCAGTCTGATTAGATGGGAGATGGTACCTCCTGCCATCACTTAGGTGGTTGCTATACAGTGAAGAGGGGGATGGAATTATTAGCTTATGCATCTTCCTTTGTCCCTCTCTTTCTTTAGCCTTCCCTCTTATACCCTTCCATATATATATTTTTGTGATTTGCCTGTTTTCTTGTGCTATTGTTTTTTTTTTCTTATTGATTTTTTCCCTTACTGATTTAAGGGTTCTTTATATAAGGAAATACTATGCCTTTCCTTTGTTGTACATTCTTTTCTCTAGTTTGTTACTGATAAGTATGTTAGACTGCATGTAAAAAGGCCCCCAAACAACAGTGGCTCCAAGAAGATGGAAGTGTATTTCTTGTTTCACCTGAGAAACCAAAGGTGCTCATCCAAGGCTGGTGAGGGGCTTCATGAGGTTGACAGGCGCCCCAGGGCCTGCTTTCCATTCCTCCACACCTTCCATATGGCCAAATAAGCTGCATGGCCCAACAGAGTTTCTCGTACATCAACTCTCACACCTGCTTTCCAAATGGCAGGGTAAAGGAAGGTTGAGTGGGAGAAAAGAGATTAGCTGCCCCAATCTTTCAAGGAGACTTCCCTGAAGTGTCTTTCTCATATACCTCACTGACCCCACTGGGTCTCAGGGCACAATATGAGGTCTAGGAAAGGCTGGTCTTCCATCTGAGTGCCTTTCCCAACTGAACCCACTTTCTATTGTTCCTGAAAGAGGGGAAAATGGATATTGGGAGGCCACTAAGGTTTGTCCTAGTGCCCTTCCGAAAGCCATCTTTACTTTTAATTTCTCAAAACTGTGGAACACCCAGAGCTGCTGTCTTGAAGTTTTTCAGGCCAACATGATTCTCAGACTCCAGAGATTTCACATCAAGCTCTCTGATGGCCTGATGGGACTCACACTCTCTATCCAGGGCTGAGGTGAGGCAGGTAGCATCCTACCTCACCCCTTAAGGACAAGGGCTTTCAGATTTGAAGCCCACATCCACATCAGTCTCTGCACTAATACTCCTAGCCTATTCCACTCTCTTCCCTATGGAACAGAGCTCCAGAGTCTGAAAATTCAACATTGTGGTTTGGGACCTCACTTCCAACCTCACGTATATTTTACCATATCTCAGCTGAACTGTTGGTCTCTGCTTGCTATGCATGCATCTATAGGACCGATTTGACCACTCTTTATATGTGGCTTTGAAACTTTTTTTTTAAAACTATTTTTTAATATCTTGCCTCCTGATTAGACTGTGACTTCCTGAGGGCACCTGGGTCTACTTTGGTTTCCCGGGGTACCACAGCAGAGCTATTCCCATAAAACACACTGTCTGCCCCTGTTGCAAATCTTTGTCCTGATTTGGGATTAGATTCCCCTGGTGGTCTAGTGGTTAGGATTCTGTGCTCTCATTTGGGATTAGGCTTTGCTGCGGTAGGTGAGACATACTGCAAACCAATAAGGTCTTCTAGATAAAACTTCTCTCATTAAAAAAGAATGAGGGTAAAAAAAAAAAAAAAGAATGAGGGTAGGTAAGTTAGGGCCATTTGGATGGTCCCACATAATCAAGGATTCCAGTTTAACACAATCCTATCTCTAGGGTAAAGCTGTCTCCATGGGCCAGAATGAGCCAGAGCCAGTGGTCAGGCCACCTTAACTGCTTTCCAGGAAATGGGAGAAAGGAAGGAAAGGTCTATCAATGCAAACTACCCCCAGAAGCCCCATCTGCTTCTCCATCATTGGCCAGAACTTAAGTCATATGTCAAACCCTCTTTTTGGTGGCTACTTTGTCCTACTCATTGTCAGCCTTCAGAAACTAGAGAAGGGGAGGAGTGGGCGGAGGAAACTGCCATCTGTGTCACCACCATCAGTATTGTTCTCCTCCTTCTCCAAAGTTCTCATTCCAATATTCTAGCCCACAAACCTATACTAAACCTAGCACACTCTTGTCAAAGAAAATTTAACTGGGGAAGACAGATGGCCCTGAGATCTCATTTATTGGTCAAAGGATGATGGAACCTTCTAGTTCTCTATTCTTTTTTTTACACTGGGAAAATGCAATTAGAGTTGATCTTCAGGGTCAATAAAACCAGCTTCTAATTCTGATGCCTGATCCCCCCACCTTGGTATGTCTCCCTCTTAAAAACAGTTCTTCACCCCCTCTTTACAAGAGTAGTTAATACAATAGTTTCATTTATAAATAGTTATTAACTCCTTATTATTATACCTGTTCATACTCATTCAACTCAGCTCAGATTCTGAGGTAGGACCCAACCATCCGTTAGGTGACTCTGATGTACTCTAAAAGTCAACTACAGGTTAAAACACCTGGGTACTTAGGAAAAACACCATTCCCAGCCCTACCCAGAGATCTGGGTAGAGCCCCAACTCTAGCACACCTGAGCCAGGTAGGTGTTCTGTCCTAGACCTCACACCTTTGCAGGTGCTTTCTACTAAGCTTCCTGCCTTTAACCCTCCTTGCTTCCTCCTGCCTCAAAATCTGGACAACACATTGTGCAAGGGAAAAGAGGCAACATTTGTATTGTTTTATTTGTCAGGATTTCCAGAACCAGGATATCTACTGGACAAGTAGAAAAATAGAAAAGTTTACTACTTTGAAAAGGCATCTATGACAAACAAGAATACACTCAGAAAGGGGCTCATGGGACTCCAGAAAATGCAGAGTTTAGATGGGGAGGTATGGCCTGGAGTAACAGAAAGGAACCTGTGTCCCCACATTTTGAGATCTGTGTTTCCCTACAGAGCTGGGGGTGAAACAGAGGCCTTTCTTGCCACCACTAGCTGGCCCAGTCCTGGAACCGGAAGCAGTCACTTGCTATTTTCCACACCGTGTTGCTGGGTGAGGCCTGGGCAGTCAGGATGAAGTTCTGGTTAAAGTCCCGTTGCTTATTGCCCTCAAACTTCACTGTTCCACAGATCACAACGAGGACTGTAGTCTGGCTTGGGGTGGCTTCATCGTGGACAGGCTGGCAGTCTACCACATTGATTTGAAACTCACTGGAAGGCAACATTTCAAAAAACTCACTCAAGGACTCTTGTCCTGAAACAGCGTTTCCATTCCACACCAGGGTGGCCGTGCCCATGTACAGGCGGGACAGCAGGCGCCGCCGCTTATCCATGGTGGTGTAGTACACATTGACGAACTCCTCAGCAGCTCTGCAGGCCTGATCCACATAGGTCTTGAAGTCCACTGATGCCATCTCTGGCCCTGCTGAAGGAGGCTTCTGCCCAGGTGCTCCCGTGCCTGAGGGAGCTGGGGCTGTGGGGCAGGAAGATTGAAAAGAACCCATGTGAATGCTCAAGTTAGTTCTGCCCCAACAACAGGACAATTCTCCTTCTCTGTTATAGTTCTTCCTTTTCAATTACATACCGTAGAGAAATGAGAGAAATGACTCCAGGCTCAAATTTTGCCAACGCCTAACTTACTAAATTTTAGTTCACTCATTTTAAAATGAAAACATCACCATTCATGACATAGTTGTAACATGAGAATCAAATAAGACAGGTACACCAAGTGCTTAAAAAGCCTGATACTTACATGTTCAAAAATAGTAGCTCTTACTGTGAATTTTAAAAATCACATTTTATATAAAAGATAGCACATTTGACTATGGAAGGTCACTTTTTCCTGGAAGCATGGACCAGGTGTGACTGCCCCTAGGGCAGTGGAGAAATACCAGATTCTGGATAAAGACAGTGAAAGGAAACAGTGGCCCAATAAAGATCAATCAGATGGCATATGTTCCTCAGCTGGGGACAGTATGAGAAAGCCTATCACCCAACAAATACTGGGAGAGCAAAGAGAAGGCAGGTTTCTTAAGAGAATAAGAGGACAAATGTCATTAGGACAGTATCAAAATGGTGGTCATGATGCTCATGACAGGCAAACCTGTAGCTGACTGGGATTGAGAAGGGAGGATACCTAGCTTCTGTGAGCACTAATACGTACCAGGCAAGTCCTGTGAGCAAGAATGGAAAGAAAAGTTACAACTGAGCAAGTTATATGGGATGGAGGGGGGAGGGTGGCATCAAAAAAGGATCCCAACTGTAGCTGAAATGTCAAGTCTTAAAAAAAAAAAAAAGCACAAAAGCATAAAGAAAGATTATTTGCTTGTCTCAGAGTATGGTACAACTGTCACAGTTCTCTGTTCCTTTTTGTGTCATTAAAATATTTCACTAAAAAAATTCATGAGAGAACATCACGAAATTAATGGATATGTTCAGATATACAAACTTAATACTTTTTTTAATTTCAAAGACCTTAACTTTTTTTTAATATTAGCTTATGAAAAATAGATAAAAGATTTCACATAGAGTTGGGAAAGAGTCAAGGACTCTTAGGGCTGAGAAAGGTGGAGGCCTCTGCCTGGAGTCAAGAACTCAAGAGCAGTGAGAGGCTTGGTCCTGGAGACCAGCAGGGACAGAATCAGGCACAGCTTGAGGTCCTCCCACTTCCTCCACAAACTTAAAAGTCAAGCCTCAACAGATTCCTAGCTGGGTATTGCTGAGCACTTTACATACCTCATTTACTGGTCACCACAGAATGATGAAACAATTTTACAAACGAGAAGGGAGAAACCCAGGGGATGGATCAAGGTCCTGACAGTAAGTACACTCTGATTTATCATTTGTAAGAACGGCTGTGGCCTCTGAAAATGTTGTCAAAGCTATGCTGTCCTTTTACTTGCTTATTCTGTAAGGTCCTTGCTTAGGAAATCAGGGCTCTAAGAGTATAATTCCAGGCCTGCTAGTTTGAAACCGTCCTTTCACACGTCCTCAATTTCTCTCTTGCTGGAATTCTCAACCCCCTGACATCCATATTAGTCCTCACCCTAACGTGTCCCAGACCCTCCACCATCTCAACTCACTCTCAGAAACGTCCCCTTCTCGACCCCTGCTCAGTTCTGCCAAACAGCGCAGCAACCTGTCCTGGCCCCATGCCAGTAGGATAACCACCTCCTTTTCTCGTGATTCTGCTACCTACAGAGCTGGCGCCTTGCCCTTCTCTCTCAAATCAGGTAAAAGAATCTCGAAAAGTCTGATAAGGAAGGGGCTGTGAAGATGCCGCCTTCTCTCGGAGGCCCATACCGTCAAGTTCTTTGGCGCTGGACCAGAGAGGATGCAACAGGCCTTATTTCTGAAGGTGAGTCGCTTTTCATCAAACGCCTAAAGCCCGCCTACCCTAACTATCTGGCCGGAGACCTGCTCCAGCGCACGGACTGGTCACCGCAAAGCGGATTCACTACCCAGCGCTACGCATCGGCAAAAACCTGAAGCAGCAAGGTAGCTACACCACCAAGGAAAGGACAAAACCCGGCTGCTTCTTGACAATGGGGGGCACGTGGTAGATGTCTCTGGAGCCCCTGGGCCGGTCTTGGGGTCTTCAGACTGCCAGGCGCGGGTGGTCGTGGGAGACACCTACTTGCGTGGCTGGTGACGTCCGGGGTCAGCGGGGGGCGGTGTCCTCGGTAGGCTGGGGTCGGCGACCTCGGTCAAATGAGCGGCCCGGATCTGCGCAGGCGTCCCTGGTCAGCGATGCGGGGACCTCGGCCAGCGCTGGCGTCTCCCAGTAAGCGTGAGCGGCGGCGCCCAGGTCGGGCGCCACCTGCTCTGCTCCCAGTTCCACGGAGGGCCGGCCTCTGAAGGTCGCGGGACAGGCCGGTCGCCTCAGGAAGAGCCGGAAGGGCTGCTCTTCTCCCACCCTTCCTCCCGATCCGCCCGGGTCGCCGGAACCCCGTAGCCCGAGGACTCTTCGCCGCAGATCTTGGGTTCCCGCGCGCGGCCGGGGTTGTACCGCGCAGACGCCAGCTCCCAAGGCTCTGCCCACTCCCGCCTCCCCGTGACGGGCAGCCATGTAATCCAATGGGACGAAAGGCCGAGAGGCTACCTCCGCCCAGGTGTGGCACAATGGAGGCGGTGGCTTCCGGGAGAGGCATCTTTTCCGGAAGTCCACAGAAAATCCACAATCGAGTTTTCATTGGTTCAACCGTTCACAGAAACTGGTCCAACTGGTTAGGTGGGATTCTTGATTGGGTGAAATCTCCTAGGTCCCGCCCCCGGAGATAGAGGTAGGTAAGGTCCCTCTCCGAGGCTTGGAAGCCTCCTGACAGGAGATGGGGGGAATGTGTGAGGCGCGCCGAGGTCCTTGTCCTAAGACTTTCATTCACCTGCAGTTGGGGTAATTCTAGTCAAATTCTAGTTAAAAGACGACTTGATGCAATCGCGGGAAACCACTACTAGCAGCAGACTGTGACCCAACCAAGACTTTCAAACAGGCATAGCAAGTGGGGTGCCAGGATGTCCCGGGGTGGCCCCAGGAATATTAACTCTACTGGACGTCCCAGGGTGGCCCCAGGAATATTAACTCTACTGAGCTGGTGAAGCCAGCAGAGCACTTCCTGAACTCTGCCTGATGAAGTGTGTCAGCTGATTACTCTCCTTTATAGTTTAAGCCCCTAAGGACTCTATGAGTTAATAGCCTAAAGGACACAGGAAAACCCATTTTAGTTAAGTGGGAAACTCAACTAAACTAGTGTGAAGAGTTGAGCGTGGGAAGAAAGTCTTCGTTTGGGAAGTAACAAAAGTGCCCGATAGGGAAACCAAGGCAGTTTCCTCTCGTGTCCTGGTAATTGAGGAGCTCCAAGGAAAACCGCCTGGCTCCAGCTATGGCCCGTAGCCTGGTTGGTATCGTGTTGCTCTTCTCCAGCCCTGGACCTAGCTCATTTCAGCCAATCAATCTGGAGGCTGGGCTGAATTTTTACTGAACTTTTGTTTAAAACAACAGTCTTAACAGGATGGAAACAGTTCATGTGGGACTTGGGAAACTTACAGATTACAGCAAAAAAGAAAAAGAAAAGGGGTTTCTTTCAATGCAAGATCCTCAACTCCATCCACTGGTCTGAGAGACTGAATAATTCCCTGCAATACTGGGAACCATTTGGGCACTGTGAAGTTTATTGATGCCTTCACACCTTTAGAGAGTGGTGCACTTAATCCATACTTCCTTGGCTACACTTTGGCATAGCTTTGCTTGCATTCCTGAGAACCCTTCCTGTCAGACTTCATGATAAATTTAGAAACTGAATAGGCTATTTAACATAGGCAACCCCCCTCCTCCACTTATCAAGTAGGTGAAGAATTTGAATTATAAAAAAATAAGGTGGGGCTGAGTAGAGAGGCTGAGATAGCATCTGTGGAGCAGTATTCATATAGACATGTTTTTATAAAGTCCAGGACAGTGAAATTAGGAACATACAAAAATCCAAATCACAGCATCTGTGGAATGAGGGCTGATTTACTATGCACCTACTAGATTGGATGTTGTTTTGCTTTAAGTTTTGCCATATTTCCCATGTAAGCCTTTTTTGTTTCATTCTTGTAATTTTAGGGGAGGTTCCCAATATTACAGATGAGGAGGCTGAGAAGCAGAAATTAAATGCTGCAAAGCTGCTTCAAAACTAGAAAAGCTGGTTAGGAGAACATAAGTCGAGCTCCAAAGCCTTTTAAGAGCACAGGGCGTTATTCCTGGGAGGCAGCAGAGCCAGCAGCAGGAGGCTAGGAGAGCAAGAACCTTCCAGGTTTGTGTCCCAGCATCTAGAATTGTGCCTGACCCACGGCAAGGGCTCCGTCAGTACTGTTTGAATGAACAGGCCTGGATTCAAGCCGTTGTTCCACAACATTCTAGTTGTGATGACTCCTCTCTAACAGTCACTCTGCTACTCTTGGAAACAAGCCTGTATTTTACTCCCTCTCCCTGCACCCTACAGTCCTTAAATTTTGGAGGTTAGAGACACTCCTGGCTCTGAGAGGCATGGTAGTTGCACTGAACACAGTTCTGGGGTGGCCCAAGTAAGGTCACTGAGTCTGAAGAAAGTGTTTGCTAGTGGATTGAGGGGGAACATGCTTTTTCTTTCTCCTTCCAAACATGTGGAATATGGACAGTGTAGTTGCAGCCATCTTGCCACCCTGAGAGGAAGCCCCTGGACAGAGAGGCAGACAGGACACAGGGGAAGAATTCAGGACTTTAGTGACTGTGTTGGGAAAGAAATCAGACCTGAAGTTTGGACTTTCCAGTGAATTTGCTCTATTTTTTAATACTGTTTAAAGTTGGGCACCTTAAAGAAGGTATTCATAACTTAGCTAGTGTGGCTTGGTACACTAGCAGAGTGATGGAGGCACGTTAGTTAACCTCCCAGAGGTTAGCTCTGCCTCATCAGTAGAAGGGGAACAGAAATAATATTCCTCTCCTTTGGTTGATGTGAGGAGTAAATGAAATAATGCATGGCAAGTGCTTAACACAGGCCAAACACAAAGTAAGCATCCAGAAAACGTTAGCATGTTTTGACATTTTGCATTAATAGCAACTTGGTTATTTGCCAACACTTCCTCCAACAACTGGCTTTAAAACTTGCAATAAGTGTAGTGACAAATTGGTAGGATTAGTTACCAAATCATATGCGCATCTTCTGGAAAATGAGCCTGATTTAGGCATCAGTGGAGCCAGGGAGGAAGGGCACTTCTGGTCATACATGCTGTGCCTCTAGCAGCTCTGAAGACAGGCCTGACTTACGAATGTTTTAGTCTGTAAACACAGGGTTGACCTTTCCCCCATTGTCAGTGTAGTTCTCTGGTGCAGGATCTAACACGTTTGTTTGCCATGAGAGGCTGCATCACTATGAGCTAGACAATCTACAGCAGTGGCTGGGCAGGTTGTGCCCTCGATGCACTGTCGCCAAAACCAAACGTGTTTTTTTTTTGTTTTATCCCCCTGTCTTAGCAGAATCAAATGAGCTGCTGCTGGGTCAGAGTGAGCTGGGGCTACATTTCTGGGTCATTTGAGAATTTGATTTTTGGGGGGGATTCTGGGAAGGCAAGAAAAACTGAGGCCTACAAGCTGAGTGTGGTCTTGAGCAGCACAGAGAGTGAATGAAGAAGAGGTAAAGAGCTATGTCACCAGAAGCAGGGAAAGAGAGTGAGCTAGATTAGACACACATACACACACACCTCACTCTTACACATACACACTCACAAGCTATGGAGAGAGGCTGTCTTGATTCCTGGTAGTTTCTCATCTTTATTGTGACAGATGATATTTTCCAAAAATGGCCACAAAAATATTTCAGTCCTACGTGCTTGTCCAGAATCTTGGCTAGCCACACTCCCCCCACCCCATTAGGAGATGGCCTTAGGTCCCTTAGATGGGCTTAGGCAGACCTATATGAACATATAGCCTCTGCCAGGCTATCTTGATTCTTGTGTGCTATCAGTAGCCCAGGCCACATGGCCAGGCCACCCTGGCAGCCAGTAGTCCTTGAGTGAATGGCTTTGGAAATGGACCCTCTAGTCCTGGGGTGGTCTTCCCAGGGCTGACGTTGCATAGAGCAGAAATGAAGCCTCCCAGCCAAGCCAAATTGCAGATTTGTGAGCAAAATAAGTGATTGTTATCCAATTAAGCCACTAGGGTTTATGTTGGTCTGTTACACAGGGATAGAGTCCGGACTTTTTCTCACCATCATCCCAGAGTCTTGCTGAGGCCCTGCCCTGAGGCGTCAAGAGAAAATCTCAAGTGAGGATACCTCTCTTTCAAATTTACCTCTGTATGAATCTGGTTTGCTTCCTGATGCCAAAGGAACCCTGAAACAGGACTTCAAGGGGGCTTGCAAGGTGATAGTATCTCAAAGAATTCACCTAGAGTCCTGGCTCCCTCCTGATCACTGAGAATTAGTCAAAATTGCACTTTTGAGAAGGGTGTCAGTTTGTTCATCTAAGCCAGAACCAGCTTCCCAGACACTAGCACACGCTTTTTTGCATGACAAGCATATTCTCTGTGAGCAGGGGAGGAGGAGCCTCAGCAGCGTGGGCAGGTGGCCTGTTGAGCACAGGTCAGAACAAGGAGAGGCAGTGATATGCGTGATCCCTGAAGCCAAAGGGCTATAGAGTTGAGAAGGCTGAAGGACTTATGTTCCAAGGAAGGGAAGTGTGCCCAGGGGGATGAGATAATTAGTTCGGGGAGCATAGTTCCTTCCTACCAGCACCACCCACATTTACCCCTTTTCTTGTGAGTTTCTGTACTCTGCTGGCAAATACCTCAAACTGTTCACTGACATCATAGCCTTGGGGGCTGGAAGCCTCCTTTCTCATTAAGATGACATTGCATCTGTCTGCTCCAGTCAATGTCCAACCCCCTCACTTTTAACCCTCAGAGGATGGTCTTTGTTCTTAGTTTCTAAGCAGGTTTCATGAATTAATGTATACGAAGTGGCTGGTGTGTAGATGTCTTGGTTTGCATTGATTCTCTGAGAGGCAGAAGTCACTGGGGTGGTGCAGAAGCACTAGTAGGGAAGTGGAGAATTGAGGAAGAGAGAGTAGATGTGATATTGTGGTTTATGATGAGAATATATGTTTGATCCGCTCCTAGCTCAGAGCTCCTAAAGCTCTCAAAATTTCCTAAGAATTGAGAGCCATAAATGTGTTAATTAAAGGATTTTTGTTATGTTAATGAGTTAATTTTGGGGAAAGCCTTTGGATCTCCAAGGATGGAGGCTGGTTGCCATGGGAACCAACCCTGTGATTCGAGTGTTGGAACTTTCAGCCCCACAGTGAACCACTGGGGAGGGCAGAGAGTCTGAAGATTGAATTTTAATTACCACTACCAATAATGTAATCAATCATGCTTAAGACAGAAAGCCCTACCAACCCAAAAGGACAGGGAGTAGAGACCTTCCAGATTGGTGATACAAGGGAGATTTGGGGAGAGTGTAATGCCTGGAGAAGACAGGTATGCATCCTTTCTCCATACCTTGTGCTGTACTCTATCTGACTGTCCCTGAGTTATATCCTTTTATAACAAACCAGTCATCTAGTAAGTAAAATGTTTCTCCCAGTTTTGTGAGTCATTCTAGAAAATTAATTAACTCCAAGGAAGGGGTTGTAGCCAGTAAATCAGAAACACAGGTAACAATCTAGACTTGCAAATGACATCGTAAGTGTGTGGGGGGCAATCTTGTAGGACTTAGCCTTTTGTGGGATCTGATATTCTCTCCAGGTAGATAGTGTCAGCATTGAGTCAATTGTAGGACATCCAACTAATGTTGGAGAATTGTTTGGTGCAGGGTACAAAACCCACACATTGGAATTGGTGGTCCCAATCAGAATACTTGTAGATTACTTAGTCAGCTCCTACCATGGCCAGTGGGGCCTAACCATGAGGCAGAACTCAGCATAGAGTAGCACAGAATACAGTCTTCAGAATGAGCCCACCTGGAGTGCCAGAGGAGGAGGGAGCTGGGGGATTCACACACCAACTCCTGAGAGTTGAGGGCTGCCAGGGGAGGGTGTCATTTCCCTGCACTTCTGGCCTGCTGGCAAGAGAGGCCAAGAGGTTTTCCTTCCACACCTGGAGAAAGCCCTTGGGCATTTGGAAATCAGCCCTAGCTCACTGTTAAAAAGGATACAGCTGGCCCCAAATGGGATCGGTTGTGTTAAACCTCACACCAACAGACCAAAGCTTAATACCTAACCTAATTGAAGTTTCATTCTTCCCCCCCATACCCTCCAGTATGTAACCTTTAACCAGTCACCAAACGAATTGGTCAAAACTAGTGAAATAATCCACCCTATAGGACCTTCCATTCCCCTTGGGAAGGCAGCTTGACCTGAAACAATGCATTCTTTGCTAATAACTTCCTTTTCTTACTCCTTCCTGCCTTTAAAAACCTTTCATTTTCTACAGCTCAGGGGAGCTCCTTTCTACTTGCTAGATGGGATGCTGCCAATTCATGAATTGTTGAATAAAGCCAATTAGATCTTCATATTTACTCAGTTGAATTTTTGTTATTTGACACCACTGAAATGGGAGGTACCAGGTCCATGGTAGGCACAATGTATTCACTGAAGCAGACATTGTAAGTGGTAGTGCACAGAGGCCCTGAATGACCTGGCATACTTAGTGTCCTTCATAGACATCACTAGTGAGTGTAGCCTGTGAGATGGTAGGTGTCAGCATTATCGCCCCCAGACACCCAACCACATGGACTGACTGCAGATATGGGGGGTGGGGCACCAGTGCCTCTGTGTGCCTTCTTAAGCTATGGTACTCTGAGCTGAACATATGAGGGAGAATAAAATGTCTCCTGATCCCTGCCCTCAATAAGCTGAGGGGATGAAAACTAGCAACATGGGAGCTTCAGGGAATGGTTGATGACCCTATAAAATGTCAAATAAGATGCAGATAGAAATGCAAATCAAAACCTCAGTGAGGTTCCCCTTTGTACCCTCTATGATGGTTATAATAAAAAAACAGAAAATAAGAAGTGTTGGCAAGGATGTAGAGAAATCAGAGTCCTCTTACATTGCTGGAGGGAATGTAAAATGGTGCAGCAACCATGGAAAACAGTCTGGTTGTTTCTCAAGAAGCTAAACATGGAATTTCCATGTGACCCCACAGTTTTACTTTGGAGCATACACTCAAAAGAATGAATGACAAATACTCAAACAAGTGTATGACCATGAATAGCCAAAAGATGGAAACAGCCATCCATGGATGAATAGATAAACCAACTGTGGTTTAGCCATGCAATGAAGTATTATGCAGTCATCAAAATAAGTGAAACACTGACACATGCTACAATGTGGATGAACCTCCAAATATTATGCTGAGTGAAAGAAGCCAGAACAGAAGGTCACATGTTGTTTGAGTCCATTTATATAAAATATCCAGATTAGATAAATCCAGAGAGACAGAATGCAAATTGGTGTGTGCCAGCAGGCAGGGAAGAAGGGGGAGAAATGGCTTATGGGTGAGGGGTTTCACTTTGGAGTGACTTGTGATGTCTACAAAGGATTAAGCTCCTCTTGCTTCATGAGGCTCTGTCTCCCTGCGTGTCAGTCAGCCCATCCCTCCTGACTAGAACACAGGCACCTTCCTCCTGCACTTCACTTCGGTCTCACCATTGCTCATGCCCCTGCAGCTCCTGTGTGGATCCGGAGTTCAGGCTCCACTGTCTTTCTCTGGAGCCATTAAAGCAATCTAGGTGGATAGAGCAGAAAGATCATGGGAACTTGGAACCAGATAGACCTGAGTGACCTAACCCTTTGGGGGCTCAGTTTCCTCATCTGTAAAATTGGGGCACCAAACTCTAATGCTGACATGTGTATAGACAAGCGATGCCTGACTCATAGGGGCACAGCTTGTCATGACTGCACCCCAACATCTGTTTCCATCTTCACTCCCTTTCCTTACAGGGATATTGGCTTTTCTGATGAGGAATACAAGCATGCTCTTCAAAAAGCTCTGCCCAGGGCAGGGCTCTCACCATGCAACATGGGCTCCTGCTCTTCCTCTCGCCTCCTGCCAAGCTCCAGCTACAGAGGGCCTTTGATGGCTCTCCCAGATCTCAGGCTGCTCTCCCCCCACACCTGTGCTCCTAGAATTCCCCACATCTGCACAAGTGCCCTCCAGCTTCAAGGTCAGGTCCAGGTACCCCTCTCCTCCCAACTTTCTCCACTTTTCTGACCTGTCTATCCCCTCTCTGAACAGTTCCTATGCCCCATTTACAGCTCTTGTTCTTTGCTGTCTGATCCATCTCAGTCATCTGTGGAAAGGCTCTCTCCAAATTGAGGGCTGGCCATGGTAGGCTGTGGGCCCTGCTTTGCCCAGAGTGAGCAGGGATGTTTGAGTGGTGAACTGATCTCAGGCTGATCCTTGTTTTCTGAAAGGCAACTCTCAACCAGGAGATATGGAGGTGTCTGGGGCACCAGCCTGTCTGAACTGCAAAATGTGATGTAGTCACAAGACTCAGGAAGCAGTGCAGTGAGAGGGACTCAGACCCACCTTCCAGCGCCCCATACCCCTCATTGGGTGTCCACAATGAAGATGGAGGAGAGGAAGAAGAGAAAGGAAGGAGTAGGAAAAGGGGAAGAAGAAAAAGAAAATTGTGCTGGGCTTGATGGACTTAAATAATTTTTTTAATGTTTTATTTCTTTCTGAGAGAGAGAGAGAGAGAGAGAGAGGCAGCGTGAGCAGGGGAGGGTCAGAGAGAGAGGGAGACACAGAATCAGAAGCAGGCTCCAGGCTCTGAGCTGTCAGCACAGAGCCCAATGTGGGGCTCGAACCCAGGAACTGTGAGATCATGACCTGAGCCAAAGTTGGATGCTTAACCAACTGAGCCACCCAGGGGCCCCTTGATGGACTTTGTGTCTTGAAGGGTGAAGAAGGTTCTAATAAGGAACCAGAGTCTTGGGATCTCAGACACAAGTTAAAAGAACTTTTGGCAGCAGCCTAGGAAAGCTGCCTGGAGCAGGTGATGGGGTGCCTTTTGTTTCCTCCTTCCTGGATGAGGGTCCTCTGACCACAGACTTGCTCACCCAGAGCAGGGCAGGAAGCCACCTGGGATGGAGGCTATGTCCAGGAGCCTCCCTCAACAGTGACAGAAAGGGGATGGAAGAGAAGTATCCCTGCTTCCATGACCCCTGTGTGAGACGTGCCCTATACTGTCCCCAAGAGCTCCCCAGGGACAGGCCCCAGTCACTGACAATGCCAACCTCCCCAGGGACACACCCTATACTGGCTTCTTCCCATACCCCAACAGATGCATTCTGTGACCACCTCCCTAATATGTTGCTTGCACTTGAGTGATGGTCTCAGGGTCTGATGCTGAGGGAATCCACTCTATGCCTTGAGTGATAAGACAAGACTTTCTCTCATCATTAAAACTCCCAGGGCATCTCCAGAGGGGTTCCTCTAGTCCCCTGAAGGGTCAGTATTTTAATTATCAGGTCTGTTTCTGTGACAAGCAGTAATAAGCCCAACCACATCTAATGCTAACATACTATAAGCAGAGGTTCCTAAACGTGAGGGATCATCAGAACCCTCTGGAGGGTTTTTCAGCTTACAGGTGCCTGAGCCTAAGCCTTGGGGTTTCTGACATAGTAGGACATCGTGAGCACAAGATTTGCATTTCTAACCAATTCGCAGGGCGTGCTGGAACTGCTGGATCACACTGTGAGAACCTCTGCTCTCTCAGCTAGAGAACAAAGCACCCATGGATCAGTGCCCAGAGGTGCTCCAGGATCAGGGCTGGTGGGAATGCTCCCTGAGGCAGACATTTTCTAGTTTCTGCTGATAAAAATGACCCCTCACCCCATTCATGCCTAGAATTCTAATTAATGTCTTTCATGATGTTAAAATATTAAAAATTCAAGGATATCTTCTACTCCCCTGGCAATTATGCTCCTTGGGGCATAATTTTCCCACCTTGGAAGCTGTCTGGACTCGTCCAGCCCTTCATTCTGGGTTGCTATTCACAACAGCGGCCACAGGAGTGCGGTCTACACTTTAGAGAGAGCTGTTCTTGGAATCTGAGCCAGCCTCCTGAGTGGACAGCTCAGGGACTGTGAGGCAGTTCTTATCATGAACAAAAGCTCTCCATTCCTAGAACAAACATTTACAAACGTTGCAAAGTCCAAAGACACCTCATCTGGCTTGAGAGGTAGCTGTGCAGAGGGGCTTTTTTGTCTTTTCTTTTCCCAAGAGGAAGCTTTAGAAGTCTTTTGGAACAACAGATGTCCCTTTGCCTTCCCAAAGCAGCAGATCTTGTATTGTCTGTGCCTGCTATTTAGGGTCTCTGAAATGCTGTCTCAGAATGCCGCTTTGTTAGTGTTTTTGGCCAAATATTTGGCATTTTGAACTTCTGTCCAGGGGTGGTTTCAAGGCAATGAAAGAACAGTGTACGATGGGACGAAATGGCTAAAAGGGTGAGTGAATGGAAGAATCAGCTCAGGTCCCCCAGGTCCCAACTACGTTGGGGAAGAGGTGCTATGACCCTGGCCCCCACAGAGGCTCCTTGGCTTCTCCCTAGGGGACCAGATTGTCAACACAGGCCAACACTTGCAGTCTGGTCTTCCTGCTCAATGGGCCCCTGGAGGTGCTCAAGGCAGTGAGTGGGGAGCCCCGGGGGGCCCTGACCAGGAGAACTGTCCATGCCCCAAGCCTCCCAGCTATGCCCTCCACAGTCCTTGGGAGGGCCTGGCTTCCTGGCTTGTGGAAGGGCAGCTGTCAGCTGGTCACACGGCTCTATCCACTTTCTAGTAAATGTCAATCCTCCACCCTGAGTGGAATCACTACGGATCCACACAGTATGTGAGGATTTGCTCTTTTCTCTCTCTCCTGACATCTGTACCGCCCCAAGGATGATGTTCTCGGGGTAAAACTCCAGTTTGTTCTTTTGTCCTACACATCTTAAATCATGCTCACTTTCCTTTGCTGCCTATTTGAATCATGTCTTTATGGTGCAGCATTTTGTCTTTCTTGGAATTTCTTTTTTTAAGTTTATTTATTTTTAGTAATCTCTGCACACAATGTGGGGCTCAAAGCTATGACCCTGAGATCAAGAGTTGCATGTTTTTCTGACTGAGCCAGCCAGGCACCCCTTTTTCTTAGAATTTCTAATTGTTTTTGTCTTTGTTGCCTTTGTTGTTGACAAAATAATAATGTGCTTTAATCACCCTCTAGAGTGTACCAGACTTTTAAGAATATAGTTTGTTGACTAAATACCCTTTTGACTCTTTCCAATTTAGATGGATTTTCTTCAACTTGGAAAATGGTATTCCATTTTTTTTCCTGCATGAATTTCTCCTCTCTACCTTTCTCTACCTTTTCTTTTGTCTCATAATTTGGGCTTCTCTCTCTCTCTCTCTCTCTCTCTCTCTCTCTCTTGCCTTAGACCTGGTATGATGATTAATTTTACATGTCATCTTGACTGGGCTAAGGGATGCTCATATAGCTGGTAAAATATTATTTCCGGGTATGTCTGTGAAGGTGTTTCTGAAAGAGACTAGCATTTGAATTGGTGAACTGTAGAAGAAAAGCAGATTGCCTTCACCAATGCAAGTGGGCCTAAGCCATTCCATGGAAGGCCCAGAAGGCCTCCTCCTTCTCCCCCCCTTCCTCCTCCTTCTCTTCCCCCCCCCATCTCCTCCTCCTCCCTGGTCATTTTTAATGCACAGCTTACAATAGCTTCTCAGATTTCCCGAGACCATGGTTAAGTCCATGGAAACCTCTGGGCAGCCTGGGTTCAAATCCTGGTTCTGCTTACAGCTGCATGGTTTTAGACAAGCTAACTACACCCCCACCCCCGCCAGTGCCTCAAGTTCATCAACTATAACATGGGGGAGGCAATAGGACACCTTCCATTATTGCCACCTGTCAAGCTTCTGGTGAGTGTTGTGCAGACTGCGTTGTCTCAGGTGGCCATGCAGTGTTGTAGATCTCCCATGCCACCTGCTTTGACATAGCTCATGCTCCCCTGGAGAGAGGTAATGTCTGTGTTCTCCTCACTGGGACCTAAGCAGAAGTGAGTTCACAGCCCCATCATAAAAGGTGAGGTGATTTCCACCTGGCCCCTCTTCCTCTGTCCCTGTCTGTCTCTCAGGACACCTGCCCTTGAACTCAGCTACCATGCTGTGAGAAAACCTGAATGGGGCCAGCCTGAAAAAGGACTTGGAGAGGCCCATGTGAGGAGGAGCCCAGGCCGAGGTGGCAGTCAACATCGACAGTCAGATGTGTAGTGAATAAGCCTCATGCCTCTGAGTTCTCCAGCTGAGGTCCCAGATAGCACGAAACAGGAACCAGCTGTCCCTACTGTACCCTATTGAAATTCCTGACCTTCAGAAATCCCGAGTGTAGTAAATGGTTGTTCCCTGCCACTAAGTTTAGGGTTGATTTGTTACACAGTCAGAGGAAGTGCTACAGACTCTTAGCTGTGACAAACATGGAATGATTGGGTAGGCCCAGCCTTATACCCACCTCTGTGGCGCTGAGAACAAAAAGGTGCTAGAAGATTCACCAAGTGAGACAAAGCAAAGACCTGAGGCTGTGCCACTCTGCCACGTGGTCCCCTGGTGCCTCTCCCTTCATGGATCTTCTTCCCCTGGAGAACAGAGGCTTTGGGGAGAACTTACAGCTCATGGCTTTATGGGACAGCCATAGAGGCAGCCTGGTGTGAGTGATAAGAACTAGTTGAGAAGCTTCCCCAGGGAGAGGCTGCCATGCAGGCCACTGTCCTCTGGGGCACAGGCAGACCATGGGCCCAACAAAGACCCTACCCTGAAACTCCCTGGCATCCTTGGCAGTGGCAGGACTGAGGGTGTTGAGGCAGCTGTGAAGTATCGGATGGTCTGGAGCACTCCTGTGTGAGGCTGCTCATCAACAGATTGATCCCAGAGAACAAAAGTGTCCAAGAAACACTGCCAGAGCTGCCCTTGGGAAAGCCCTTCTATTTGTATTGGAAAACTTTTTTCTGTAGTTCAGAGGGCACTGAAACCGAGAGCCTTTGCAGTGTGGCCCATACTCTGCCTGGCCTTGGGCTAGACTGATGGACAGGGAGCATCCAGCTCAACATCGGTCACCAACAGCCCTCTGGATAGTCTTCTGCTGCCCTATGTCATGCTGGTGGCCAGAAGCTATTCTATGGTCAGTTTCTGAGCGAAGTTTGTCCTGAGCCATCACCACAGCAAGAACAGACAAATATAAAGTCAGGAGGAGTCTATCCCATGGAGTTAAAAAGAAGTGGCTGCAGAGCCAAGCTGAAATCCCTGGCCACACTGAAATACCCATAGTTAGCATTCAGGCCATTGCGGACCATTTCCTCCATCAGGAGCACGGGGGAGTGAGGACTGCAGGAGGCAGTGAGGGAGCCAAGGTATATGGGCCAGAGGCCAGGGCATAAGACTTCAATGGCAATAATGAAGATGCTGACAAAGATAGGAATGTTTGAGCATTTCTCAGGGCTTCTCTGGCTACAGTTATTCTGTCTTCAATCATCATGACAGTGCTATGAGCTATGTCTTAGGTTGGGTACCCTAGAAACATGCTCTGAGGTGGAGATTTGTATGTAGGGGCCCTGAGAGTGCTCTTGGGAGCCACACCTGGGATAGGGAGAGCAGCTGGTCCTTGATACAAGGACACCAGAAGTCTCTGGTGGGTGCTGGAGTTTTGCACATGTGCAGAGACATCTAAAACTGAGGCAAGGGTGACTGTGCCCCTGTCACAGAGGTCATTAGACCAGGGAGGAGGAGGCCCTTTGGCCAAGTGGCTCCCTTCAGGTGGAATGAGTGTCCTGGTCCTGGAGAAGGGATAAGGTAGCCCAGCTCAGCACCCCCTACACATGGGTACCCTTGGGATCCCTTGGTGACAGATGAAGAAGCAGGCTCTGAGAAGCAAGAGGTTTTCCCGAGGGGATAAACCCACCTGGGGTGGCATTGTCACATGGGCCCAGAGGTCCTAACCACCTCCCAGTTTCCCACTGTGACAAATGTGGTCACAGAAAAGGCCTAATTGAGTTGCCACTACAAGTAGCTGGTCCATCTGGGTCTACAGGAGAGAGGCACATGGGCAGATGGGTGCATACCATGGTTGTGGGGAGCTCCATGGAGCCCAGCATCCTCAGCCTGTGAGCAGCAATCCTACATTTGCTTTAATGCACATCCAGTATCAGCTAGGAGCTGTTGCAGAGTCCCCCATTCTCTCCTGTACACCCTATTCATCCACCCAACAGAATGTAAAAAATTTTTTTTTATTAAGGCCTTAACTGGGTCCAGTCATGTAAACCATTGAGATGGTCTCAGCACCACATCACTATGTGAAGGCTGTGTCCTTGGGCAGCCTATGGGAGCCCATAAGACAAGCAGATGCACATTCCAAGGACTGGGGAGAGGGTGGAGAGCATCTGATGGCAGGAGTCCACCTCACAGGGGAACTGGCTGCCATGTCCTCTCAATGGCCTCCCCCAACACTTGGGGAGGTGGTCCCCAGCATTTATTGTCTGCCTCTCTCATTGTCACCAGCCAAGTCTTGTTCATCCTGTGGGGTTCAGTTAAGGTCTGGTTCCCCATGATACTTTCTCAGTGTACTCCACCCTGCTTCCAACTTAGCCCTCTTGAACAGAGGATTTGTACCCCACACATTCAGTGGGCCTCCACTGGATGCTGGGCAAGTGCTGGTGATCAGAGAGGGCAGATATCAGCCTGTGTACCCAGAGGGAAGGTTGAACTTCCTTGGACTTCTATGGACTTCTTTAGTTACTGAGTACAAAAGGGCTGCAATTGTCAGGCTCCTACTAGGCAAGCTAAGAGCATTGAGTCATTCAGCTCTCTGCAAACACTGTGGGAGGCTCATGCATCTCCAGTGTAGAGAGAATAATCAGGGATTAGAGAGGCATGACCTGATCTAGACCATTCAGCTACTGAGTGGCCACCTTGATGTTCTAGCCAGGTATTGCGTTGCTAGGTTGGGCCTCCCCACCCAAGAATAGAAGCCTCCAGACAACAATGCACCATCAACCTAAGAATGGACCCCCTGACCCAGGAACTGAATTCACCAATCTAAGTAAGTATGGACTCACAGACCTATGGATGGATTCCCCAATCCAATATAGATTCATACCTATAGAGAGGGCAGAGAGGGTAGAAGAAGGAGGAAGGGAGAGAGAGAGAGAGAGCAGGTGAAGGATGGGTGGTGGATACTGTTGGCCTTTTTATGACCTGGCATCAGCAGTAAGGCATTGTCCTTTCTGCATGCTGCATGTGGGATGGGATATAGACTGAGTTGCCATCTTTGGAAAGGAAAGCCTGGCAGAAGTTACATGATCCGATTAGCCCTGACACCAGGGAGGATAGCTTTGGGGATGCTGGACGGATTCAGGGGCACAAGCTGGAGACCAGTGCAAAGACCCCACTGAATGGAAGTGGGAATGATGAAATATGATGAAATACAATCCCAGAAAAAATCTGAAGAAGTGGGGGCTGATTGCAGGTGGTAGGGAGAGGGAAGAATGAGGATGAGTACAGAGTCTTTACTTGGACCACTCCATGCATAGAGATGCCACCAGATGAAATGGGAGATAAAATAGAGAAGAATGATGGAATTTTTAAATATTGTATTGAGAGAGGTATGGGTGTCTCAGTGGGGAGGCCATCTTGCATTCAGGTAAGTGCAGGTGAGATTCCTGCTAAAGGTGTGGATTTGTGACTGAAGATAAGTGTAAGACAAAGCATAGGTATGACCTGGTTGACCTTGGTTCAGAGTGTACAATGAGAAGCAAAAGAGCTCAATATTTGGTGTTCTTGGCATAGAGGAGGCTCTCAATAAATGGTAGTCATCATTACCATATCACATTGTATGTTTTTCCAAAGGTCTCTTGTATTGTTTGCATCAGCCAACATATTAGCTGTATTTTACCCTTTCCACAGGTGCTTCTTTATCTATTGAATATTAGAATCTATTATACTTCTAGTAGGAGAGAAAAGTGGAAATGGTGAATCAGATAGGAAAATAGAACTGTTTTCAGAGTAAGGTGAGCTGAGAAAAGATTGCAGGGGTGTGATAAATCAGTTTACACAATCACCTTCAGCGATTTAAGTACCTGGAAGAACAAAGCACATGGGTGATTCATGGAGGAAAATCACCAGGGAGAGTTAGGGGAACTTTGGAAGGATTTAAGAGGGAGAGGCTTCAATGCAGTTCTGGGAACGGGCAGCAGCCTGAAGCCACTGGAGGGATGAGATGAAGTGTGGATCCAGTGTGACAGCAACTGTGGGTTCAGCCTCTGGTCTGCGTGGTGGCAGGAGGAATGTGGCCAGGCAGCCTGGGCTTCCCTGGCTGGGAGCAGCTCCTTAGCTCCCAGCCCTGGAGACTCCTAAGGTACTTTGTAGATATTCATCGAGCACCTTTTCTTTCTTTTTAAAAAATTTTTAAAAAAATGTTTATTCATTTTTGAGAGAGACACACACACACAGAATGAGTGGGAAGAGGGTCAGAGACATGGGGAGACACAGAATCCAAAGACAGGCTCCAGGCTCTGAGTTAGCTGTCAGCACAGAACCCAATGTGGGTCTCGAACTCACAAACAGTGAGATCAGACCTGAGCTGAAGTCAGACACTCAACTGACTGAGCCACCCAGGCGCCCCATGAGCACCTTTTCTAAAGCATTTCTGTGCAGGTCCCTCAGCCAAAGTTTTCATTAAATAACAGATAAAGAAAGCATGCATGAAAAAGATGGTCACATCTGGGACTCTAGTGCCTCAGCAACGGGGTGAGTGCAGCAGGCTGTACCCCTGGGCAGAATGTAAAGAAGCTTAGAGGGTGGTAATATTACTTGCCTAGGATGGAATACAAAGGCACTCTGGTTTCACCAAGGGGAGGAGAAATAAGATTGAGGAGGCTTGGATTATATGTTTTTATTTACCTACTCCAACAAGCTGAGGAAGCATAGTTAGCCGAGGAATGCAAGAAGAAAAATGGGATTTAGCATCAGACAGAGGCAAAGGCAGTGACATTTGTGTTCTGAATAATTTATTTATTTAGTTTTTATTTTTATTTTTTTAAAATTTATTTCTGAGAGAGAGATAGCACGAGCAGGAGACGGTCAGAGAGAGAGGGAGACACAGAATCTGAAACAGGCTCCAGGCTCTGAGCTAGCTGGCAGCACAGAGCCCGATGCGGGGCTTGAACCCACAAACTGTGAGATCATGACCTGAGCCGAAGTCGGACGCTCAACCAGCTGAGCCACCCAGGTGCCCCTGAATAATTTATTTTTCTTTATTCATATGTTTTGGTTGCTTTTCATTGATTACAGCTCTTACAAGTTGAATCCATGTAAGAATGGCTTGAAAAACTAACAATAAAAAATATAAAATGGAAACCAAAGGTTCTAAAAGCAGTATTTATTCAGGCAGTGGTGATGTTATTTTATGATATTGGGTAGAAATTAATAATTTTTTTTTTTTTTCACTGAAGTATTTTATTACAATCCTTGACAAAACCAAGTATTTGATTACAATAAAGAAGTCAACATGGTCTAAATATTTAAAGTGTCTCAAAATTTCTATGCAGTTTTTTCTCCTGTTAAGTTGAAAGCTGCTCACAGGTTAATGCAGGACAGCTAGATGAAGTTCCTAGGATTTGCTCAACACCAGATAGAACACATCCTCCAGTTAGCAAAGCCCATAGGAGCCAGGGATAAAGGACATGGCTCTTCACTCATCACAGCCCACAGATTCAAGTGGCAGGAACCATTATCTAGGCGACACCAACGTCTCAACCGCACTTTTCCAAGTGGGTAAGTTCCCAACTTCAGCCCTTCAGTCACCAGATTAGGCTGTGAAAGGGCACTGCCCCAGCTAGGCTTCTACAATAATCATACTTTATTCAAGGATAACACACGGCGGGCAACTTAAAACACCTTCGTGGCGCTACGGACCAGCCTGCGAAGACCATAGCCACGAAGGAAGCTTGGCACCGACATCTCAGGACGCGGGGGCCGCCCCCTCCCTCTGGTGTAGGGGGAGTAGCCACAGCGGCCCCCAGGCGCAGTACACCTCGTTCACATGCTCCGACCACAAGTTCAACGCACGGAAAGACAGAAATTAATAATTTTAATGTAAACTTTCAAGGATGAGTTAGATGATAGGGTTGATGCCCTTCTTCTTTTTTTTTTTTAATGTTTATTGTTCAGAGAGAAAGAGCATGAGCGAGCAGGGTAGGGGCAGAGAAAGAGGGAGACAGAGGATCTGAAGCAGGCTCTGTGCTCACAGCAGAGCACCCAATGTGGGGCTCAAACCCACAAGATCATGACCTGAGCCAAAGTCGGATGTTTAACAGACTGAGCTACCCAGGAGCCCTGATGCCCTTCTTTTTGACTATCACCTGCAGACCAACGAAAACCAACCAAAACAGGAGGACCGTGTTTTATAAATGGGCAACCCAGAAGAGAAATTCCCAGAGAGAGCCTAATTCTGTGAAACATCAGTTATTACCTGGGTGGAAGCCGGTCCATGAGCAGGTATGCTATGTTGTGCCCATCACAGATCCACTGGTGAGAGAGATCAGAGCCCATGCCTGGCCTTCTGCATCCATATTGCACAGCTGACTAGTTCCAAACCAGAAGAGGGGATGCCTGGCTGTGTGCAGATGGGTGGTTGAAGGAGGCATTATTTGTGTTAGTAGAAAAATAAGAGATCCACCTCTGCTGAAATGCTTCTTTCTTCCACGTCTGACATTTTATTTGAATGATTCTCTAGAAAGTATTTAGAAATTTTCTGCTAAGCAATGGTTTGTGCAAATGTCAACCAATAGATCTCCTGTATCCAGAGAAGGTGTGATAGAAGATCTGGAAATTTCTATGTGGAAATGAGGTTGAGTCTTATGTATTTTAGAATTTATAATGGGAAGAAACAGGGGACTCATCAGAATTCTACCGTGATGGCATTTGGTAAGACTTTTGGGCCAGAACGATAACTTGATGCTCTAGATTGGGTCCCTGGAAAAGGACCTTAACTGGGCAGATATGGCTTCAGGGGGCAGCTGAGAAACAGAAAAAAGATGTGAGTGAGGTTCATTTCATTTTCTAGGTGAAGGCATGGGTGAGGACTGGGTGGGAACATGCTGGGGCACCCACAGATCCCAGGGAAGGGGTGAGATCCTAAGGTAGTGATTGGGAAGGTGGGGGTACCTTGGTGGGACTTGTTGCATGACAGCCAGGAGGCTTTGTAGGGCAGCTCAATTTGGGAGGGGTTGTGGGTCTTAGTGCATGAAAGTCTGTTGCTGGAAGAGCCCCGTGGACAGGGGGAGGAAAGCAGCTCACTCCATGGGTGTTCAGAGCACAGGCCTCAGCACACCCGGGGTCAACCAGCCTAAGGTGGTGCTACAGAGCCTACAGTTCTGGCCCAGAATAAGAGTGTGGTGTTTGAAACCTTGGTATTTTGGCAACAGGAGCAATGACTAGGATATAGAGGGCTCTGCTGGACCTGGGGCAAGGCATTCAGAGTGGCCCTGAGTACCTAGGTGACTAGGGACATTGGATGACTTTCCCATTGGGGTCAGCAGGGCTGGGGGTCTGCTTCCCTGAAGAAGAGGAGAAGGTATCCCCTGGCGAGAGTATGCAATGATGAAGGAGGCAGACACACCCAGCTCTAGCTTATCCTCACCAACCATGACCTTTGCTGACATATTTGAGACCCCCCTTCTGCCATTTGCAAAGCTCTATTCTTGTCAGTATTTCTTAAAGCCTGCTTGTTGCATAAGAGTGAATCCTGTAATTTGGAAATCAGATCAGATGGTATTTCATTTTAAAGGGCTGTGTAAAATAATTGCAAACTTATCATCATGCACTGTTAGGATTCATGACTGGCAGCAGCTCCCAAGTTTCAAGCCTCCCCCACCTTTCTTTTTTCTTTTTTTTTTTTAGAAAGACAAATTGATGTTCCCAACTGAAAACTGTTCTCAAGATTCTGAGTTAAAAGCTGTATTTACTGTCTTAAATAATAGCTACTTTCATCTGTGTATGGCTTTATACACATTTTACAGAATTCTTTACCACATTTCTGTGAGGTGAGTTTTCAGATTATTTCCATTTTACAGATGAGGAAACCCAGGCTGACATGGTGAGATATTATTTTGGGTGGCCTATGAGTCAGCCCGGGGCTACCATAACCAAGTACTAGGAACTGGATGACTTACACAACAGAAATTGGTTTCTCACAATTCTGGAAGCTGGAGAGTCAAAGAATTGGGTTGCCCTCTTCTGAGGCCTCCTCCTTGACTTGTGGGTGGCTCTCGTTTCTCTCACTGTCTTCACATGGCCTTCCCACTATGCATGTGTGTCCTAATCTCCTCTTCCTTTAACAAACTGTTTTTGTTCCCCCCTCAGTTTTATTGAGATATAATTGATGTATATCACTGAGTAAGTTTAAGGAGTATGGCCTATTGACTTGATGCCCCTAAATATTACAAATGATTATCACAATAGTGTTACCTAATGCTTCCATCATATCACATAATTATTAGTTGTGTGTGTGTGTGGGAGTGGGGGTGAGAATGTCAAGATCTCTTCCCTTAACAACTTTCAAGTATACAATACAGTATTATCAATTAAAATCAACATGCTGTACATCAGATCCCCAGAACTTATTCATTGTATAACTGGAAGTTTTTACTCTTTGAGCAACATGTCCACATTTTCCTCTCCCCCTTAGCCCCTGGTAACCACCATTTTACTCTTGGTTTCAATTTGTTTGGCTTTTTTGATTCCATATATGAATGATATTATACAGTATTTGTCTTTTCTCTAACTTATTTCATTCAGCATAATGCTCTCAAGGTTCATCAATTTTATTACAAATAGCAGGATTTCTTTCATTTTTATGGTTGAGTAATATCCCCTGTGCGTATGTGTGTGTCACACTGATTGATCTGCATACACTGAACTGTACTTGCACTCCAGGGGTAAATCTCACTCAATCATGGTATATGATCTCTTTAATTTGCAGTTGAATTTGGCCTGCTAATATTTTATTGAGAATTTTTGTATCCGTATTCATCAGGGATATTGGTCTGTAGTTTTCTTATAGGGTCCTATGTGGCTTAGTAGGGTAATGCTGGCCTTCTAACATGGGTTTGAGACTGTTCCTTCCTCTTCAGTTTTTTGAAAGAGTCTGACAAAAATTGGCATTAGTTCTTGTTTAAATAGTTAGTGGATTCACCAGTGAGACCATATGGTCCTGGGTTTTTCTTCATTGGGAGGTTTTTGACTCCTGATTTACCCTCTGACTGATTATTGGTCTGTTCAGATATTCATTCCTCATATTTAAATTTTATTTATTTATTTTTGAGAGTGGGGAGGGGCAGAGAGAGGTGGGGAGAGAGAGGGAGAATTCAAAGCAGGCTCTGTGCTGAAAGCGCAGAGGGGCTCAGTTTGTAGGGCTCAGTCCTACAAACTGTGAGATCATGACCTGACCCAAAATCAAGACTAAGATTCTTAGCTGACTGAACCGCTCAAGTGCCCTGAGATTTTTATTCCTCCTGATTCAGTCTTGGTATATTGTATGTTTCTAGAAATTTATCCATTTCTTCTAGATTATCCAACTCATTGGTGTATAATTATCCATAACAGTCTCTTATGATCCTTTGTATTTGTGTGTTATCAATTGTCATGTCTCCTCTCTAATTTCTGATTTTATTTCTTTGAGTCTTTTTCTTTCTTAGTCTAGCTAAAGGTTTGTTAAGTCTATCTTTTCAAAAATCCAACTCTAGGTTTTATTAATGTTTTAAATTGTTTTTTTTCCTAGTCTCTATTTCTTTTATATGTGCTTTGATCTTTATTATTTTCTAACTTCTGCTAACTTTGGTCTCAATTTATTACCTTTCTACCTCCTTGAAATGTAGTTAGGTTACTTGTTTGAAATCTTGTTTTTCTTAATATGTTTATTACTAAAACTTTCCTCATAGAACTGCTTTTGTAGTTTTCCAAAGATTTTGTTAGCTTTTAGTTCTATTTTTGTTTTTCTAAGATATCTTTTGATTTTCCCTTTGTTTTCTTCTTTGACCCATTGATTGTTCAAAACTGTGTTTAATTTCCACATATTTGTGAATTTTCCAGCTTTTCTTCTGTTATTGATTTCTAGTTTCATACCATGTGGTCAGAAACAATACTTGGTGTGATTTCACTCTTCTTAAATTTACTAAGACCTGTTTTGTGTCCTACATAAGATCCATCATGGAAAATGTTCTGTGTGTGCTGGAAAAAAATGTGTAGCCTGCTGCTGTTGGATGGCATGTTCTGTGCATGTCTGTTCAGTCCATTGGTTTAAAAAAAATTTTTTTTAATGTTTTATTTATTTCTAGGAGAGAGAGAGAGACAGCGTGAGCAGGAGAGGGTCAGAGAGTGAAGGAGTCACAGACTCCAAAACAGACTCTAGGCTCTGAGCTGGCAGTCAGCACAGAGCCCGATGCGGGGCTCGAACCCACGAATCGTGAGATCATGACCTAAGCGAAAGTCGGACGCTTAACCGACTAAGCCACCCAGGCGCCCCTCAGTCCATTGGTTTAAAGTATTGTTCAAGTCCGGTTCCTTGTTGATTTTCCATTTGGGTGATCTACCCATTGTTGAAAGTATCATACTGAAGTCCCCTTCTCTTATTGTATTGTTGTCTAATTATTCCCTCAAATACATTAGCATTTGTTTAAAAATATTTAGATACTCTAGTGTTGGGTAGGTATATATATTTATGACATATCTTCTTGACTTATTGACCTCTTTATTATTATGTAATTATCTTCTTCATCTCTTATTACAGTTTTTGGGTTAAAGTCTGTTTTACCTGATAAAAATATAGCTACCCCTGCTCAGTTACATTTGTCTTTCTCCATCTCTTCACTTTGAGCCTATGTGTGTCCTTAAAGCCAGAGTAAGTCTTTAGTGGACAGGACCCTATAGGGTCCTTTTGTTTGTTTGTTTGTTTGTTTGTTTTTATCCATTCTATGTCTTTTGACTGTAGAATTCAATTTATTTACAATTGTAGGAATTACTGGTAAGTAAGGACTTCTTAATACAATCTTAGTCATTGTTGTTTGGCTGTTTTAAATTCTCTTGTTCCATTCTTTCTCTCCTGTTGCCTCTCTTTGGGTGTTGATTTTTCTGTAGTGATATGCTTTGATTCCCTTTTCTTTATCTTTTGTAGATCTACTGCAGGTTCTTCTTTTATGGTCACTATGAGGTTAACATATAACATCTTAGAGACAGAACAGTTTATGTTACACTTTCTTTAACTTGTTCTCATACAGAAACTACCCTTTTACTCCCCCAGTTTTTTTCAATGTTTTTTTAATTTGTGTGTGTGTGTGTGTGTGTGTGTGTGTGTGTGAGAGAGAGAGAGAGAGAGAGAGAGAGAGAGAAAGAGAGAGAGAGAGAGAGAGAGAGAGAGAGCAAGCAGGGGAGGGGCAGAGAGAGAGGGAGATACAGAATCTGAAGCAGGCTCCAGGCTCTGAGCTGTCATGACATGGGGCTTGAACTCACAAGCTGAGAGATCATGACCTGAGCCAAAGTCAGATACTCGACTAGACTGAGCCATCCCGGTGCCCCCTCCAGTTTTATGTTTTTGATGTCACAGTTTACCTCTTTTTATGTTGTATATCCATTAACCAATTTTTGTGGCCACAGTTTTTTGACACTCTGTCCTTGAACCTTCACACTACAGTTAAGAGGTTAGCACACCACCATATTACAGTGTTAGAGGACTCTGAATCTGATCACAGGTTACCATTATCAGTGTGTCCTATATTTTCATATGTTTTCATGTTACTAATGAGCTTCCTGTTGTTTCAGTTTAAATAACTCCTTTTAGCATTTCTTGTAAGTCTGGTGGTGATGAATTCTTTCTGTGTTTTTTGTAAGGGAAAGCCATCATTTCTGAAGGACAACTTTGAAGGAGAAAGTATTCTTGGTTGGCAGTTCTTTCTGTCAGCACTTTATTTCTTTTTTTAATTTTAATTTTTTTTTATTTTACAAATAGTTTATTGTCAAATTGGTTTCCATAAAACTCCCAGTGCTCATCCCCACAAGTGCCCTCCTCCATGCCCATCTCCCCCCTCCACCCCACATCCATCAATCCTCAGTTAGCTTCTCAGCATTCAAGAGTCTCTCATGGTTTGCCTCTCTCCCTCTCCCCCACCATTTACCCCCTTCTTCTCCCCCATGGTCCTCAGTTAAGTTCCTCCTAATCCTCCTATACGTGCAAACGTGTGATATTTGTCCTTCTCTGCCTAACTTATTTCGCTCAGCATAACACCCTCAAGGTCCATCCATGTTGCTACACATAGCCAGATTTCATTTTTTCTCTTTGCCATGTAGTATTCCATGGTATAGATATACCACAGCACTTTAAATACATCATTCCATTCTCTCCTGGCTGCAAGGTCTCTGCTGAGAAATCTGCTGGTACCCTTATGTGGATTCCCTTGTATAAGAGAATTTTTTTCCTCTTTCTGCTTTTAAAGTTCTTTATTTGTCTTTGATTTTAGACAGTTTTATTATAATGTGTCTTAGAGATGATTGTTCTAGATTGAAATAAAAATGCAAGGGAGAGAAGAAGCAGCCACAGGAAGGCAGCTCCATCTAGGGACTGCAGCCTTACCATGCACATCTGGACCCAGAGCCCTGTGCCCCACCTCTACCCAAGGACCCTCCCTCTGGCAGGCTGTCTGTGTAGGACCCATGGGAGTCTAGCATCTGGTACTCCAGGTTTTGTTTTCTCCCTTTTGTAAAAAGGGTTAAGTTGTAGCCCCAAGCTCCAGGTCAAAGAATTGTCCTCAGTTATCCTACTTCTTACTTAGTACTTCTTATTTAAGAGCTTGTGGTGAACACAAAATTCCCTTCTAATGGGCAGAGGGACTTTGGAAAGCTGTTCAGACAGAGGAAAATCACTCAGTGGGCATTTATATTTCTTTCAAATAAAGGCTATTACAAAGAGTGTGGCCACAGTGTTAGTATAATGAAATATTTTACCTTCAAAAAATTTTAATTTAACTTAATTTCAAAATTATTTTAAAATAGTATTTTATTGTGAAATGAGTGACATCTCCTTGGAGCTGGTATTATTAATGTCTATCACATAGTAGCAAGGAGGTGTTATCACATCATATATTGTAACAGTAGCAAGGTGTTATATGTCATATATCATAACAGCAGCAAAGTATTATCACACATCATTTCATAACAGGGAAGTGTCATCATATTATATGTTATAACAGTATTGAGTTGTTATCACATATATCATAGCAGTAGGAAGGTGTTATCATATATATATCACAATCAATGTATTATCACATATCGTAACATAAGGGGGTGTTATCACATGTCATATAACAGCAGTAAGGTGTCATTGCACATCATATATAATAGCAGCGATGTTATCACACACCATGTATTATAGCACCAGCAAGGTATTAGCACATATATATCAAAACGGAGGTATTATCACATATCATATTACAACATCAGGGAGGTATTATCACATGTCATATCATGTGGGGGGAATACATCAGGGAAGTATTAGCATCTGTCATATAACAGTGTTGAGTTGTTATCACACATGTATCATAGCAGCAGCAAGGTAATATTATATATCAACATAGCGGGGAGGTATTATACATAATATATTATACCATCATAATGACAGTAAGATATCATCACATATTATATATCATAGCAGCAGGGTTATCACACATTATGTATTATAGCAGCAGCAAGGTGTTATCACATATATATCAAGATAGCAAGGAGGTATTATCACATATCATATAACATCAGGGAGGTGTTATCACATATAATAATAACCTTGAGTTGTTATCACACATCATATATTATAGCAGCAGGGAAGTAATATCACCTATCATGTATCATAATAACAGTGACGTGTTATCACATAGCATATACCACAATAGCAGGGAGGTATTATCACATATATCATACACCATAACAACAGTGACAGTGAGGTATTATCATGCATACATCATACAAGGGAGAGTGTTATTAATTAATTAAAAATTTTTTGCATTTCTTTTATGTTTTATTTTTAAATTTACATATAGTGCAACAATGATTTCAGGAGTAGATTCCTTAATGCCCCTTATCCATTTAGCCCATTCCCCCTCTCACAACCCCTCTGGCAACCCTCTGTTTGTTCTCTATATTTAAGAGTCTCTTATGTTTTCTCCCCCTCCCTGTTTTTATATTCTTTTTGCTTCCATTCCTTTATGTTTATCTATTTTGTATCTTAAATATGGGTGAAGTCATATGATATTTGTCTTTCTCTGACTGACTAGTTTCACTTAGCATAATACCCTTTAGTTCCATCCAGGTAGTTGCAAATGGCAAGATTTCATTCTTTTGGATTTCCAAGTAATACTCCATTGTATATATATACCATATCATCTTTATCCATTCATCCATCGATGGACATTTGGGCCATTTCATACTTTGGCTATTGTTGATAGCACTGCTATAAACATTGGGGTGCATGTGCCTTTTTGAAACAGCATGCCTGTGTCCCTTGAATAAATACCTAGTAGTGCAATTGGTGGGTCATAGGGTAGTTCTATTTTTAATTTTTTGAGGAACCTTCAAACTGTTTTCCAGAGTGGCTACATCAGTTTGCATTCCCACCAGCAGTGCAAAAGAGATCCTCTTTGAGAGTTTTTAATTTAAATCACACAGGAGGCTTCAGATCCCTTGAAGGGCAGCACACTCCTGCTGTCAGAATGGGGCTGAGCTTGTAAGTAGTGTAACCTATTGGCATTTTCTGACGGGCCCTTCATGTTTCCAAATTTTCAAGTGAAACTCTGATCCTTAGGAGTCAGTCAAGTTTAAAAGAACAAAACAAACCGAAGGAAAAACACAGGAACTTCACCATTAGTGCTGACCCTCTGGTGGGGCTACATCCTGACCAGTGTCCCCTTGGACAAGGTACATCTCCCCCCAGACACCAGCCCAGCATCTGCGGGAGCAGCACCTGCACCCCATGTACACTCCCTGTGCCTCTTGCTGATCTTAATGACTGTGTGGCTAGTAACTCTGTCGGTGAGGCTTTCCTGCAGGTGAACCATCTACTAATGTGATTGGGAGGGCAGAAGAAGCCTGCTATTGGAGAATAGTGAGTGAGGAACTGTTCCCAGCCTGCAAGGGACCTGGTGGCCCAGGGCTCAGAGGGCAGGGCATTCTCTCCCTGACTCTCACTCGCTCATTTTTCTGGTTACAAGATGTGGATGTTGGGCAGGGATTAGTGCCTCTAATCCTCAGTTCCCTCCTGTGTAGACTCTAATAGCAGCAATAATGACAATACTCCTAGGTGGCCTATGGTGGTGACATGTATTAAAACAGGTCCCCACTGTGAGGCCACAAATAGTAGCCTCTATCTCGTAATTGTTTTATTGAAACATAATAAACATAAAACATTCCCAAATGTTCTCAAGTTATGTGTCTAGCTCCTAGTGGAACCTGCATTCATATTGAGAAGAATATCACCAGCACTCCTTATCTCCCCTGTGTCCCCAGACAGTTACCCCTCAAGTGAAACCACTATCTGCGGAGTCAGCAACCAGGATCTGACTTGCCTGTTTTTGAACTTGCTGTAGATGTACTTGCTCAGCATGCTGCCTTTTGTGGGTGGTGCCTTCCTCTCAACATTATGATTTGAGGTTCATCATGGGGTTGTGTGGAGTTGCAGATTGTTTATTCTCCTGGATAGAGGTTGTCACACTGTGCTTTATGCCATGATCTATTAATCTGTTCTGCCATGATGAGCATTTGGGGCTGCCTTTATTAGCACTGCTGTGGATGGCCTAGGTACTGGCTGCTCAGAGCCCACCCAGTGATGCAGTCAGGATTTGCATGTCAACATGGTCTCCCTTTCAGTGTAGGTGCTCTTGGGGGTGGGGGGTCCAGAAGCCTCTCCTGCATAGAGGTTGGAGCCTCAGACTCCCCAGGTGTCTGAGCCTCATTTAGACTTCTGTCCCTGATCAGTGTAGTAGCTCCTAGCTTCATCCATTTGCTCCTCAGTGGGATCCCACACACGAGGGCAGGCACTATCTGGGTTGTGGCAACAGGACATTTTTGCAGGGAGGGCCTTTTGCTCATATGGATGGGGGGCCCCTGTGGTGCTAAGGGAAGCATGGAAAGGAAACACTCAGGAGTCCTGAGCAGGGCTGGAAAGACAGAGGGGAGGCAGATGGCTGCAGGCCCATGTTTTAGTGGGAGGGAGAAGCAGGGGGAGATCTCAGGGTGGACAGCTGCTGAGAGTGTGGCTCTGTGCTGTGTAAACCCAGAAACCCCGATGAAGCCCCCTAAATCCCCCACCTGTGTAGCTATCACCCCCATCAGATCCATAATAGTTAGTTTTGTCATGCTCAAAGTTCAATCCTTTCGCCCCCAGCTCCACGCAACCTCTTCTAGAACTGCAAAGAATGGAATCATACTTGTATGGAAACTGTGTCTGGCTTCCCTTGTTCAGCATAAGCCTTTGAGTCATCCATGATGACAGGTGTATGCCTGGTTTGTCCCTGTTTACTGCTGAGTAGCCACCCTTGTAAGGATGGACCACAATCCCCATTCACCTAATCGCTGGCTGCTGGACATGTAGGTTTTTCCAGTCTGTGGTTTTTATAAATAATGCTTCCAGGGAACATCTGTCTGAAAGTATCTTTGTGGTATTGTCTTTTTATTTCCCTTGAGTAAATATCTGGGCAAATTTGCTGTCTTGTGGTTAAGGATACATTTCACTTTGTGAGAAGCGCCAGACTATGTTCCAAAGTGATTGCACCATTTCTCCTCCCCCTGGCTGGGTGTGAGAGAGCCCGTTCCTCCCTCTGCAGGCTCACCAACACCTGATGTGGAGTTGGAGCACAAGAGCTTTGAGCCACCAAGATGTGAAATAGTGTGGTCACCTGTGGCCATGATCCTGGTTAATTCAGAGTTTGCTGTTTGTTGTGGCGCAGAGGTTCTCAGCACTGGATATGCATTAGAGCCACTGGAAAGCTTTTTAAAATGGCCAAGTATGGGCCTCACCTCATATCAATTAAATGCTGAATTTCTGGGGCTGTCTGCAAGCATGAGCATCTTTCAGAGCTGTCTAGCTGATGTTGGGAAGCACTGCTGCAGGAAAGGGAGCAGCCGAAGGGAGCACCCTCCTCCTTTTGTCCAGGAAGGAGGGTCCTGGTACCAGTAAATGTGCTGCTCTCCTTTGAAAGCCAAGAACTGGCCCCAGAGGACCCTGCTGCCTGTAGCATAAGTGCCTGACCTTAAGTTTTTGGGTGCCGAGGATTCCCTTCCAGATATCCGTCTTGAGTGAACATACTGGCATGTGTATGACACAGCTACTAACCAAGCAACTAGGTCAGGAGCCCTCTTCCCCACATACTTCCTTCTTCATCTCTGTAAAGGGCAAGTCCTTGGGAAGGGAAGAACCCATAAAAGTTCTCTCCCAGAAAGCCCTGAGTGACGTGAGTGACCCTGCTTCTCCCTTCCCATGCTCCAGTTCTTGCTCTTATGCCTGAAATTCACCAATGGAGAGTGAACCCGTGAAATCCTAGACACCCCCCACCACCCATGGACCCTAGTGAAGGCAGAGCCCCAGGTCTGCATGTGCTCTCTCCCTACCCAAGACCTGGCTGTGTGGCCTCCAGGTGTGCTGTGTACCCTGTAGAACCTGTGAGAAATAAATCCTGTTCCTCGAAGACCACTCATGGTTTTGCTTGCAATCACAGAACCACGAAGGCTGGCCAGCCTCCTCCCTGGCCCTGGTGGTGGTGGGTGGGGGTGTCTCTGTGGGGCGCACAGGCTCCTAGCCAAAGCACAACACGCAGTCATGCAGGCCTCCCAGCTGCCTCCCCAGACTGCTGTGTCTGCCTCAGCCCATGGCATTTCTCCCTGAACTGGGGGGCCAGAGAGGAGGTCTCTCTTCTCTCCGTTCCCAAGTGACACCCACAGAAGAACAGCATACACTTTCTTGGGCCTCTTCTCACCAGAAGTTCCTGAGTCTCATTTGCTGGTTTTGCCTTCCTTCTCTGCCTTCACGGTGTCGGCAGACAGCACGTGGTTATCATGCCTTGACTTTTCTTCCTGCGCTCCATGTGGTCAGAGCCAGTCCTGAGGCTGCACAACCAGCCAAGTGTCGCTGACCCCCAACTCATGCTTCCTGCTCAGAGTTTCAGCCCTACCCAAACACCGTTCAGTAGGCTTGATGCCTCCTTTTGGTGGGTAGTAACATATCTCAAATCAACACAGTCAAAACCCACTGCTTGACTCTCATCCCCTCCCCACACACTTCCTTCTTCATCTCTGTAAAGGGTAAGTCCAGTCTCCTGATTATTTGGTCAGAACTTCTGTGGAGGCAGAATAATGGCCCCCAAAGATATCCAAATCCTACTTGAACGGACCCTGTGAACATGCTACCTCACATGGCAAAGAGGACCTTGCAGGTGTGATTAAGGTAAGGGTCTTGAGATGGGGAGATTATCCCAGATTATCCAGATGGGCCCAATGTGATCACAAGCTCCTTGCAGGAGGGAGGCAGGAGGTTCGGAGTTAGAGAAGCAGATGTGATGAGAAGAGAGGTTGAAGCATCGCAGCCATGTCAGGAATGCAGGGGCCTCTGGAAGCTGGAGAAGACAGGGAGCAGATACCCCCTAGAACATCCAGAAGGAACACAGCTGTGATGATTGGGATTGCAGCCCAGCAGGACCTTAGGCCAATTTCTGAGTTACAGATCTATAAGGTAATAAATGTGTTGCTTAAAGCCACTGGGTTGTGGTAATTTGGTAACCTAGCAATAGGAGATTAGTACAGCCTTGAGGGCTTCGATCTCCTCTCTGTCACTCACACCTATGCCGAAACCATCAGCAAAGCCTGTCAGTTGTGCCTCCAAAAAATTTCCAGAATTTGACCACTTCCCAATCCCCGCCTCTACTGTTTACCTGGACAGGTGCAGTAGCCTCCTGGTAAAGACAGCTGGTGGTTACCCAATACTTATGTTCCCTTTTCTCTTTAAGAATAGAACCATTTTTTAAAAAATGAAAAGAACATGGTGGCTCCAAATGAAGACCTGCATTCCTCAATGTCCCCTGGAGTTCTGGCCAATAGGAAATATGCAGAAGTGTTATATACAGCTCCCAGGAAATAAATGTAAAGGGATAGAACAGGTCCTTCCTCATCTTTCCTCACTCCTGCTGGCTGGAATGTACATGTGCTAGCTGAAGCTGAAACACCACTAGGGATCATGAGGTAGTGATTTAGGATGGCAGGGCAGCAAGCTGGAAGGACATGTGCAGTCACAATATCAACCTTGATCTGTTCATCTGTGGACTTGGTTTATTTATGTTAGAGAGAGAAATGTCTGTCACTGAAGTCTGTTATTTGGGGATTTTATCTTGATCCCAATGAACACACACTTCCTAGAGAGTCTTCCTACTTCTTCCCTCACCCCAAGTCCTTCACTATTCCCACACAACAACAAGAAGGGGTCCTTAGTCCATCCTCTGCCCCAAATCCTCCAGTGGCTTCCCTCTCACTCTGACCAAACCCCTAAATCTACCAATGCCAACAAAGTCCCTGCATGGTATAAGATATGTGCCCCCCTTTATCCCACCTACCTCATCTCTTACTCACCCTCATGCATCTGTACCCATTGCAGCCACAGTGCCTACTTTGCTTTTCTAGAGCACTCCATGTTTGCCTCTGCCTCAGGGCCTTTGCGCTTGCTGTTAATTCAGGTAGAAGGCCTTTCTATAGACATCAGCAGGGCTGGCTTTCTCTCTTCATCCTGGTCTCTGTTCAAATGTCACCTCACCTGAGAGACTCTCCCTGATCCTGCTACCCAGAGCTGCTCACACTTCCCTAACCCTCTGTCTGGTGCCGAGAGTTTCTCTATGACTGCCCACTGAAACTGTGTATTCATGGTCTTGGGGATTATCTCCCCTCCTCTCCATAAGACGGAAAACTCTTCAAGGGCTGAGCTTGTCCCTGCTCTGTGTACGGGTGTATCCTCGTTACTGAGAACAGGGCTGGCACACAACAAGTTCTCAGTGAATATTTGTTTAAAGCATGAATGAACAAATAAGCTGTTCCTAGTTAGGGGGCCCTAGCTTTTTCCTAGCTTTTTTTTTTACTTGACATAGTAAAACCTTGGTTTTGGGGAAACTTGATCCAACAAAATCTTGAAGAATAGGATGCTTGGAACAGATCACTGTAGAGTCTGGGGTCTTGTTTTATGCTAGCCAGTGAGGGTGGGATGTGCAGCCTTTTAGGGCCAATTGAAAGGGTGCCTGGGTGGCTCAGTCAATTAAGCATCTGGCTTTGTCTCAGGTCATGATCTCGCAGTTTGTGAGTTTGAGCCCCATGTTGGGCTCTGTGCTGACAGCTCAGAGCCTGGAGCCTGCTTCAGATTTTCTCTCCCTCTCTCTGCCCCCCTCCCCACACTCTCTCTCTCTTTCTCTCTCCCTCTCCCTCTCTCTCTCATAAATAAACATTTAAAAAAAAAAGAAAAAGAGGGGCACCTGTGTGGCTCAGTTGGTTAAGTGTCTGACTTTGGTTCAGGTCATGAGCAAATGAGTGAATAAATGAATGCATGATATGTGTGTGGGGAAGAAAACACTGGAACTCAGTGTGACTGTCCTTGGCTCAGGGAACTTTGCAGGGTGGGTTAGGAGCTCAGCAGAGAGCCTTTGGCAGACAAAGATGGGCTGCTGGTGAAAGTAGGGGGCAGTAGGACACACAGCATCCACCCCACATTGGTTTATTTAATTGGTGCTCCATTCTCAAATTTTATGAGGAAAATCCAAATATGAATTGTTTCTAGTTAATCCCAGATATTAGCTTCTCTCATTGGGCTTCAAAGATGAATAACCAAAAGATGGTTTGAAAATTGTGGCCATTTTGATTCTGATGAAGGAGGTCTTACATCCTATGAGACTAAGGATTTATAAAACAGGACCTGGAGGGAGGTAGAGCAAGGAAAGGAGGAAGCCTGGGCCTCTGTAGCATAGCCTGATTCAGAATGGGGTTTCTCTGAAGGGCCACCACCTTTGGCACTCTGTGAATGATCTGATTGGCCATAATTTAATTTTTGTGTACCCTTTTTGGCAGCCAACAATTGGGCTGCATAATCCATGCTGTCTGTCTTCTCCCTCTCTGGCTTTCAGGGTATAACACATCTCATAACACTTTAGAGATCAGAATGTCTGAAATTTGTGGAGAATAGGTCTGTTTGGTTAACTTTGTGTAAACTTAATGGAAACCAGAATCCCTCTGGTGCTGGGCCCCACCTTCTGCACTGCTCTCTGTGTGGGCTTAGCCTCCAGAGAGCAACACTGCTTTCTGTTCTTGGGCCCATTTAGGATATCAGCATCTCACCTTGGGGATTAAGTGTTCAGGGGGCAGGGCTCTGGGGATGGAATGAAAAAGCAGAGTCAGAGAGGCCTGGTGCCTGCCAGATCCAGATGCAGCAGAACACAGAAATTATTTTGGTGTTATCCTCTCCTTGTTGCTAGCTTAAAAGTTGTTTGTTTTGAGGAATATGACAGGCAAAAGAAGAAGAGGAAGAAGGAGGAGGGGCAGGAGGAGAAAAAGAAGAAAGGATTGATGTGGGATCAATTCAAATATAAGCAGTTTGTAGAAAAAGCCCTTCTGGAAAGTTCCCCTTGTCTGGGCACCAGTGCAATTTGCTCTCCTGGTTTGCACCAGGCCTGGGCTTGGGCCCAAGGGAGGGGCTTCTGTGCTGGGTTTAGAACACAAGCAGAAATAGTGTAGGGAAACAATGGGTGCTCTTCCAAATGTGTCTTTCAATGGAGGCAGAAGGACAGATGTGCAGTTTTGCTTTAGGGCCCTTTTCAATGGTGGGTGAATCTCATTTCCAAGCATGAGCTTCAACCCTGAAAGCCTGGTTCTGTTAACATATTTTCTTGGGGCAGTCAATCTTGAGTGAGCACTGAGAGGTCTGGGAACCAGGGAGGACATTTGCAAAATATTTGAGATCAGCTGAGAAGGTGAGCATGATGAACCCCTAACAAGAGTGGGAAAGGAGGGTCACTCTGACCCATTATAAAATAAATGTGATTCCTTTTCCTTGGGGCAAACAACTCCCGGAACACAGCTTAGCAGTTGGGAAAAGTGGAAATGATGACCAAAGAGCCAGAAAATCACAGTACCAGTTCCGATTCTTCTCCTCCCTTCCTTCCCTTCTTCCATTGTTAAATTTATTTGCTGAGCACTTCGATGGAAGTGAGTGGAAGAAAGCCATGGGCAAATGCATAAACATGTATCGCCTCTGTTTCCCTGTCTGTGAGTCACAGGACCTTTTGTCAGCAACACTGCCCTTCGGACTCTTCACCACAAGTGGACACCTGCCCAAGTGCTTAGGACAGGGCCCTCTTCCTGGCATGCCACCTGAGCAGTCACACAGGGCCCTACTCAGAAGGGCCCCACCCTGAGGTCAAGGCTTTATACTTGCTGTGTTAGAATTCCTAATAACTTTGAACAAGGGATCCTGCATTGCCAGTATTACACTCGACTCAGGAGATGATGTTACCAGGTTTCCCTGAGGTTTTAGATTTTCAACCAGGGAGGACAGATAAATTTGATTGGGCATGGTGGTCTGTAGAGAAGAGGGCATGATGTCTGAAATCAGCTTCATGGGCCAGTTTGCGCAAGGCCAAAAGTCAAGAATGTCCCTCAGAAGAACCTCATTTGGAATACGAATGAAATCCAAGCTGCTTTGGCAACCAACTGACCACATATGTGGAAGGGTTGGAGAGGGGACCTCCTCACCTTACCAGAGCCCAGCCCTGCTCCGGCACCCACATAGTATGAGAGGCAAGGAGTGAGTTGTGGTGCACCTGTGCACAGATCCTTCCAGAGGGGCAGGTGGTTGTGAACAGCAGAAGGTGATAGGGAATAGCCACAGAAGGGACCAGAGAGAAGGTGGATGGATGCTGTGTGCCACTGTCACTAACAGCCGGCCTTGTGGGATCATGTAGGGCCATTTGCTGCATGCGGTGGTAGAGGTGGGAGTATCGGAGCTGTTTTACTGGCACGTGGGTACACTTATACCCTGAGGGTTTTGAAGCCCAGAGGCATTTGGGGACAGGTGTAATGGGAGTCAGGGTTTGCTGGCTCAGGATTGCTGTGTGATTTAGTATGCTCAGTGCTAAATTCATCACAATAGGAGCCAGGCTACATAGACGCTCAGGAAACAGTAGTAGCCACACGTTTGCTCAGCAAACCAGCCCTGATTCTACAAAGCTGAAGTCAGAGGTAAGGAGAGCCTGGATTCTCTGCTGCTAAACTGAACATAGGAGGAGATGAGCCTTCAAAGTCATCCAGAACGTATGTTCCCTTATCTGGAAGGAATGGAGGCCCAGAGCTTTTTGGTGTCATTCCCGGTGTCCTAGACCCTCTCTTGACCTCCAACAGGTGCTCCTCACAGGAGCCACTGTGCCACTCTCAGGTCCCTTTCAGGTCTGCGTGCCTGTTACCAAAGCATAGTCCAGCAGAGCCAGCTGGGCAGCACTGAGGGAGGCTGAAGGTGGGGGAGGGTCTTCTGGGTCTTCCTGGCCTCCCTGCCACTGGCCATTCTCATTGATCCTCAGGGCTCAGTTCAAGTGTCCTTAAACTGAGAAGACTTCCTGGGGCCTCTTGGCTGCACAAGTGATCCTAGAGCAGCACATAAGATAGTGGCTCTCAAACTCCCCATCCATTGTGTGGGCTCTTATCTCCTCACATATTTCCCTGTTTGCCTAAGTTAGTCAGCTTTAGGTTCTGTCGCTTGCAAACCAGACCCCTGCCTGGTCTAGGAAAAGGTGGAGTTGGGTGGGTGAGTGTTGGATGTGTCAGGATTCGAGGAATGCACTTGGCTGGCTTGGGGTCTGTAGCTGGTCAGCATGGACATCTTGCCAGGTAACCATGGATGTAATTCTTTGTGACTCATCAGGATGCTATTGAATTTAATGAGCTTGCTTAGGAGGTGGGGCCAATGTCCTTGAGAACACAGGGTGATTGGGAGGGGGACTGCTTCTCACCTGCCACACCTTCTTTGCCAGGTGAGCTCCTGTTGTTAGGAAGTGTGTGTTTGTGCTGATCAGGCCTCTGGTTCTTCTGCAAGTTTGCTTGAATCTTGAGCAATTTCCCCAGTGGACCCAGCCTGGAAACTGAGCAAGAAAATGCTCAACTCCAGAGAACAATCCTGCAGAGGCAAGAGTTTTCAGTTCGCCAAGAACAGAGTGTTTGTTTGGGTCAGTCTGGATCTGCAGGAGCCTTGGGCCAACCCATTCTCTCTTTGAATAGCAATGAATAATAGCAATGACCTTTACCCCAAAGTGAGGCCAAGAAAACATGCTTTCTCATAGATGTGTCCACTAAAGGAGCAGCTGATGCATGACAGCTGGGTCATATCTGCTGGACAAATGCTTGCATGAAGTCACACTTCTTAGAGGGACAGTGTCTCAGGTAAAGTCTCCAAGGACACACTCCTGCTAGTCCTTTTCTCAAGGGTTTGAGGGAACCACCTTAATAGCCAGGGAGATGTGGCAAATGTGAATCCCTGACATTGGGGCTGGACTTCCCTCCCACTGGCAGCAGCCTATCTCCTTGGGCACCCCAGGCATCTCTTGGGAGATATTTGCCTTCTTGTCAAACTTCAGCAGAATCCCACGTGTTATGAAATCAGACATGTTTATGCCCTGCGTGACACTGTGATGGACGGTTATACTAAAGGCCTCCAGTGAATCTCTGTGAATCACCTCCTTGTGTCCATGCCCCTTCACTGTGTGATGTTGCGGTTCTTCCCATCAGGCATGGAGGCCTGTGTCTCCATTCCCTTGATATGGGCTGGCCCTGTGAATTGCTTGACCAACAGAATGTGGAAGAAGTGACACTGGACCAGTTATGGGGCCCCAAGTGCCCTGGTAGTTCTCACTGTTATTTTCTTGGAGCCCTGAGACTTCCATGGTGGGTGGAAGTGTGATCCAGTCTGCTGGAGGATGGCAGGCCATGTTAAGGGACTGAAGCACCCCAGCCAACAGTGGTCACCAACTGCCAACCAGGCCTGCATGTGAGGTGGCTCTGGACTGCCCAGCCCTGTGTATGCTGAGTGGAGCCACAGCAGTGAGCTCAGATGAGTGCAGGAGGATTGTACAGGTGGCCCACAGAGTAGTGAGAAATAGAAAATCATTGTTATTTTAAACCACAAATTACTGGGTTCATTTGTTATAAAGCAGTAGACAGCTAAAACAGATACACACTTGACTGTCTTTTTGGAGAATGGCTGGAAGGATCTATGTGGTTATTTTTGTGCCATGAAAGCAAAACTGACCACTCTATACTGAGTGAAGGTAAATAAGCAACAGCCTAAATTTGTTTAGAATTACTCAGTTCAAGAAATTCAGTCTCCATTTCAAAACTTGGTAGATACATATTTTTAAACTTGTAAACTTTGAAACAAAAATTCAATACCCTTTGCACGTTTTTCTGAGTCAAGGATTACTTATTTATTTATTTACACATTTTCCCCCTAGAAACATGACCCTGCATCTGCCAGAATCAATTTTTAAAATGTCTTCATGCCAAGCATTTAGGGGTGATGTACCATGATGTCTGGGGTTTGCTTTGCATATTTAGCAACTATTACAAAACTTCATTCCATGGTCCAAAGTTACTGCAGTTGTAGAATTACTTTTCAAGAGTTTATTACATCTGCTAAACCAGCGATGACAAAAGATTTCAGTATTGCTGTTTTTGTCCACAGTCCCTAGTGCCCTCTCCATCTTCTGGAAGTGTGTTCCCTGTGAAGATGCTGTAGGCAAGACTTCAAGAAGAAAATGCAAGAAGAAAGACAATAAGAAACTCACAAGAACCATTTTTTGTAAACATTTTTATTTATTTTTGAGGACAGAGAGACAGAGCATGAGTAAGGAAGGGGAAGAGAGAAAGGGAGACACAGAATCTGAAGCAGGCTCCAGGCTCTGAGCTATCAGCACAGAGCCTGACACAGGTGCTCAAACTCACAAACCATGAGATCATGACCTGAGCCAAGGTCAGCTGCTTAACTGACTGAGCCACCCAGGCACCCCAAACAAGAACCATTTTAAAAGTTCCTGTTAAACTCTACATGAAGGCACCATGACTTCAGGGTTCAGTGGTTGTGGTACCTGCGGGAGATGAAAGCCACCTTCTGTTTAATTGTACTCTCAACACGTGGCCCAGCTGGGAGTCTTCCCAACAGATGTCTGGGGGTGGTATGTGGATAGTGGTGAAGGAAGGAACTTCCCACGTCTTTGGGAAGATGGACCATAACAACAAAGTAAAACCGTGTCTGCACTGAGTGTCCTACAAAGAGGTGAGATACTCTCTGGCCTCCAAGGTCGTATAAAAAATGAAGGTTCCTGGTACAATTCCTAGCACTTAGCATCCCCTTGCCTGGCCTCCTGTGGGAACAATTCTTCATTGAACAATACCTGATGCCAATGTTTGAGCCAAGAGGGTAGGCCAGTCTGCTTAACCCCAAAACGCAGGTAAACCAGCATCCCAGACCTCCCAGAATGGAGCCCCCACATTTGTCCATCTTCTCTGGAGCTATTCTCTCCTCCGCTGTCCCTGCTGTCCCCTTGCCAACTCCTCAAATCAACATGCTGGCCACACCCATTGGGATGGATCTATCACTGCTGGATCCTGATATTTGGGGATTGTTTGCTCATTTCACTCGCTTCTCCATTTACTGGCACCTTCTTGGAGGGCAGGGCTGTGTCTTGGTCATTGCTGTTCCTTGGGCTGTAGCTAAGTGCCTGACCCTGGATGAACACTTGTGTGTGTTTTGGGGACAAATGAACAGGGTGATCTTTGAGAGAATATTCTGGTAACTTGTTTCTGATAGAATGTGGACCTCCAAAATATCCTGTTTGTCATTATTTCCATTTCTAAAACTTAAGGGCAGATAGCCCTAATATCACTCTTACCAAGGATCATTTTGGGAACCTGACAATGTTTTGGAGAGAATTTCCTGGATTCTCTTTTCCTACTGTCCTTTATAACTCCAGAGACAAACACAAAGGCAAATATTTAATTTCCTTGAGCTTTATCAGCCAAAGCAATGAAACAATAGCAATCGGTTCAATAACACCCTTGGCAGTCATAATAACAGGTGGCTGAGGTACGTGGCCTGCAGTGGGAGAGATAGACCTTCAGTTTTCTCCCTGTCTTATTATCACTTATAGCAAAGAAAAGCTTCATTCTTAGCCTCACTGTGACTGCTGATGAACAACCAGCCACAGTCCCAGTGGACTTGCTCTGCCAGCTTTTTATCAGAAAGTCTCAAACTGTGTAAGTCAGAACAATGCCCTATTCCTTGAATCCATGGAGAAAGGGTCACTTTTCTTGTAATTAACAACTTCTGGATTCTGCCTTGTTTTTTCCATGTCCTACAGAGGGTACATGCCAGAAAACATTTGGCATCATTTCTTGTCTTCTAGGTTTAAAAACGGCAAGTGAAAACCTGCAGTGTCCTTGGTGTTGTCCCATAATTCATCTTCCTTCCTTCCTTCCTTCCTTCCTTCCTTCCTTCCTTCCTTCCTTCCTTCTTTCCTTCCATCCCCCTCCTCCATCCCTCCCCCCTCCCTCCTTCCTCCGTCCCTCCCTCCTTCCTTCCTTCTTTCCTTCCTTTAACTGACTTAGTGCCATTAGAAAGCAACAATAAGTAACAGTCATGGTCCTTGAGTGGTGAAAACAGATAATAGATAGATACACATACACAAAGACTGTGACAAAGTTTGAGACACACCTGTGTGTCATGAAGGAAATAAATAAAATGAGATAGAGCCTAATCTTGCTTGACCTACCTGAAAATAAAAGATCCATAAAGGATAAGTGATGAGACAATAAGAAAGTGAAGACTGGCTATAGATAGAATTGTCAAGAGAAGTCCTTTTTAGAGTGGAAATTAAAGCCAGATTCTTAAAAATGAGGAAAGAAAAGGTCATTTTAGTCAAAGGGAACAGTTAATACAAAGGTCTTTAGGTAGACAAGATTTTGAAATGTTGAAGGGGCAGAAAGATGAGACTCAAGGGAAACAGTGGCACAGAATGAAGCTGGAGGGGTTTCTAGAGACAGATAACTCTAGGACCACAAGCCAGGTAACAGAAAATTTTGTTGGAAAACCAATGGAAAAGGTTTAGGCATGTTAGTGACAGAATTCATGTACTTTAAAGGGTATCTACTGTGTGGCTCTGTGGGAACGTCTGGAGGTGATGTTAGGGGCAGAGGGGATGGTGGGGGTGGAGGAGGTGGTAGGGGTGGTGGGGATGGTAGAAGGGGGAGGGGTGGTGGCAGAGGGGATGGTG
>NW_027532855.1:1164775-1165052 GCF_008692635.1 Crocuta crocuta
TGGAGGGGGTGATGGAGGAGGATGGTGGTGATGGAGGAAGGTGGTGGTGAAGGAAGGGGGTGGTGAGGGTTGATGGAGGGGAGTGGAGGGAGTAGTGGAGAAGGGTGGTGGTGGTGATGGAGTGGGGTGGTGGTGTTGAAAGGGGGTGATGGAGGAAGTGAGAGTGGTGATGGAGGAGAGTGGACAAGGATGGAGGGGGTGGTGGTGCTGGAGTTGGGTGGAGAGGGTGGAGGGGGTGATGGAGGAGGGCAGGTAGGGGTGGGGATGGAGGGGGTGG
>NW_027532855.1:1165061-1201988 GCF_008692635.1 Crocuta crocuta
GTGGGGTGGGAAGTATGAAGGGGCTGGGGGTGGAGTGGAGGCAACTTGGAGACATTGAAGTACATTTGACCCTTGAATAACACAGGTTTGAAGTGCGAAGTTCTGCTTAAATGCAATTTGTTTTGATACATACAGTTCTAAAGATGTATTTTATCTTCCTTTTGAGTTTCTTAATAACATCTTTTCTCTAGCTTATTTTATTCAGAAAACACAGTATATAATGCTGACAACATATAAAAGATGTGTTGATCAATTATGTATTTATTGATAAAGCTTTTGGTCAGCAGGAGGCTATTAGTAGTTAAGTTTCTGGGGGGTCAAAAGTTACACATGGATGTTAGGCTGCATGAGGACAGGTCAGTGCCCATAGCCCATGAGTTGTTTAATGGTCACATGTGCTTGAGGAAAGAGGTCACAGTGGCCAGGGGAGGTAGTAACAGTGGGAACAGAGAAAGGGAGACATGGGTGAGATCCACTGGAGACCATAACCCCAGGAATTGCTGATAAGAGTGAGGGAAGGGGGAATCAGGATTTCCAGAGCTAGAGGAGCTTGTGTGGGGCATGAGGTCCATGAGGCGCCCATGAGGGGCAGTCCCAAGGCAGCTGGAAAAATCACAGCTGGAGCAAAGAAGATAAATCAGCCTGGGTTTACAATCAGGAGTCATTGTGATTAAGAGGGTGATTTGCATTCTTGGGAATGAATGAGCTTGTCTGTAGTGAGGAGGTTGTTCAGGGCTGGAGATGCAGGGGACTGGCCAGTGTCAGCGAGGCAGGAGGTGGCCAGGCCAGGCTGGAGAGACTTAGAGCCTGGCTTGTGTCCAGTGGAGGGAGGAGGAGAAAGGAGCAGCAGGTGGGGTTAGGAGCCAGGGCAGTGAGTCCCTGAGGACCTTGAGTGTGTGAGCATAAGCATTGTGCAGGCAGAAGGCAGCCACCAGGGCCCCCTGTTGGTGAGGAGAGGAGAGGAAGAGGTGGGTACTGTTTTCACCTTTGTTCTAGAAAGTAGGAGGGAAGGCCTTGAACCTGAGGAGGAAGAGGGAAAGAGAGCAGAAGGGGAGCCAGTCTTGTATAAGGAAGCCCTGGGCACCCAAGGACCATCCTGTATCACAGGGTGGCAAGTGTTCTGCTGGACTCTGGGACCCAGGCTTGTCCAGGTGGGGTGTGAAGCCAGGAGGGGCTGTTGGTGGTGAGAAGCTTAGGGAGGCACCATCGGCCAGCATGGGGTGAGGCTGGACCAGGCGTGGGGTGCTGGGGCCCAGGAACTGAAGGAGGAAAGAAGGTGGCGGAGCCAGAGTGGAGTGTTTGAAATCTAACTTCAGATGCAGTTGAAGCTGATGGGTAGACACGATGCCAATTAGTGACTTCTTTCTTGAAGTCGCTTCTCTATCTCAGTTATTATGCATGGCATGATTATTTCAGAGGCTCCAGGGGTGTGTCATCTGAAATGTCACTTCTAATTGGGAAGCTGTGTCTCTCCTGGTCATGCCGTTGCACCACATCGGGCTATCTGACCACCGCTGACAGGGCAGCTGGGGCAGGAGCACGCTGCATGAAAAGCTGTGGACAGACCCCAGACAGAAGAGAGATGCCACAAGTTATGGGAAATAGGGCCTTAGGTAAAGATAGAGGAGGAGACACAAGGCTGGACCCTGGGAGAGCCACAGGGGAAGAGGCTGGCAGTGGGCAGGACCAGGAAAGGCCTGTGCTTCCAGGTACTTGCTGACCGTCTTTCCTGTGGCTGCACAGTTGTCCACTGCCACATATGCATCTGCCCCAAACCCAGGAGATTTACACTCTCCCACGGTGTCCCCGAGTCAGGAATTCAGAAAGGGTGCGTGACCTGTGTTTGCTCTATGATGGAGCCTCAGCTGGGAGATGTGAAGGCTGCGATCATCTGAAGATGATGCATTAGCTGCGGGGCTGCTGGCTCTCAGCTGGGATGCCATGTGTGCCTCCCTGCATGGCCTGGGATTCCTCACAGTGTGGCAGGTTCCGTGGGTGAGCATGAGATGAGGAGGGATGGAGGAAGAGGGGGGAGGGAATGGGTAGGAAGAGACAAGAGAATGAGTGGAGAGAGAGAAGGGGAATAGACACTGTTAGCTGACTCTTGTTACCTTGATCATGTCACAAGTCATATGGCATGGTGTGCATCCTTCCTTGTTTGACATATTTCGAGAATAGGGAATGTAGGCCACCTCTGCGTAGGACGACTTTGGCTCACATTTAAGAAAAGCTGGATGCCTGGGTAGCTCTGTCAGTGAAGCATCTGACTCTTGATTTTGGTGTAGATCATGATCTCACTGCTTTGTGGGTTTAAGCCCTGAATTGAGCTCTGTACTGGCAGCAAGTAGCCTGTTTGGTACTCTCTCTCCCTCTCTCTCATCCCCTTCCCCATGTATACTGTCTCTCTCAAAATAAATTAAAAAAAATTTTTTTTAAGAGCTGGGGTACTTGGGTGGCTCAGTTGGTTAGGCATCTGACTCTTGGTTTCTGCGTAGGTCATGATTTTGTGAGTTTGAGCCCCAAGTGCTGTCAGCTCAGAGCCTGCCTGGGATCCTCTGTTTCCCTCTCTCTATGCCCCTTCCCCAGTCATGCTCTCCCTCTCTCTTTTCTCTCTCTCATGAAAGAAATAAATACTAAGAAAAATTAGATTTCTGGCATGGGACCACCCTGGGCATCTTGGTCATAAAGACTCCATCACACCTTTTCAACTCTGTGGAAGGACAACATATCCAACCTTTTTATGGACTCACTTTTATCTCAGACTTTTGTAAAGTAAGTTCTTAAATGGAAAGGAACTCTAAGTACATCTTCTGGCCCATCTAGGAGAGAGAAGGAGTCCTGGAAAGTTGTTCCCAGGGAATTCCTGGGCAGAATCTCCCAGAGACTGGAAGCTCTTTGTTCCATGGAGAAAAAGCCTGTGTGGGCTTGTCAAGGGAAATAGAAGGACCTTGGGTGGCTGGAGTTCAGGAATTTAGCAAAGTGTGGGCTGGTTTGGCTCTGAGAGGCTGGGCTGGCTTCAGAACTTCCTCACTTACTTGTCTGTTACCCAGGCCTCAGTTTCTCTCTGTCTTTTGCTCTTTTGGGAAAACAGTGCCATGTGCAGACTTAGATAACTCAGGTTATGCAGGTAACTGTTCCTGAGGTGTGGCTCACAGCAGTTAAGTGTGAGCCATAGTAAAGATGGTGCCAAATAAGAACACATTGTCCTCAGCAGGGAGAGGCTTTATTGGCAAGGAAGAGGGGGATTGCCATAGGGAGAGCCCTGTGACCTGAGGTCTGCGGCGTGTCCAGGGGTACACAGTAAGGGTCTTCCTTTCACGGGGAGGAGTGGACAAGGCTGAGAAGAACCAGCAGTACAGTGGGGTGAATGGGTGGAGGTAACGAAAGGTGACTCAATGGTACAACCAAAAACATGTCACCCCAACATCGGCCTGTTCTCAGGAGGGCCTCATGGAGGGCTATGTGCTGACTCAGGCTGGAGGTGGCCAAAGTTCAGGGTCTGGGGAGGGAGAGACTGCTAACCTGAATTTACTGATGAGGAATTTGTTCAGAGTGGTTAGTAAGTACCACACAGTTAGGCTACCAAGGGGCAAAGAATGGGGATCTGGAGGGCCAGTGATGGCTTTGTCATAGGTGAACAGGGGACAATGTGGGTCTTATCTCAGCTGTATGGGGAAGGTGGTTCTTTGTAGTAAGCCCTTTCCAGAATACAAAGGTGGGGGATTCTTTACCTTCCCTGTTTTCCAGGATCACTGGGTTCAGGAGGGTCAGCCTTCCTGGGAGGAATCCAAAGACAAGCCTGTGAGCACACTGACTCACATCCACTCTGGGCCAGGCCTGGCCTGTGCTCATCAGTACTGAAAAAGCAGTGGTGAGCAAACTGGGCTGGCTGTCCTCTCAGCACCGTGCAGAGTAAGCCTCCCCACCCCACCCATACCCTCACGCCCCCCACTCCCACAGGTACTAGGTGCAGGCTGGTTGACTTGTGTAAAGTCAACAACTAGGCCTGCCCATGCCAGGGCCCTCCATCCCCAGGTCCCTTAGTGGCAGTGTATGTCTGCAGGGGCCACGGGAGGTTGGGGAATGGGTTGCAGGTCGCTGGGGAAGAGTTGTGTCCCCATTCTACAGGGTCATTGGCTCTTGACAAATGGATGTTACTCTCAGGATGAGATTACTAATTGATTCAAGGTGTTCTTCTTTCCTTTTGCAGTTGATCTAGGTCTGGAAAAGACTGTCAGGGACTTCCATTAATGCTCAAAGCCATTCATAATTTTTCAATCATTTCTGTAACGCTGTTACACATCTTTCAGGATAAAGAGCTTGCTGTAACTTGAAGTCCTAATTCTCCTGTGTAAAATCACACAGTCTGGGATACTGTGCTTATGAAAGGGTGTCCTTTGTTTCCATCTCATGTCATGGCTATCTGGCTTTTATGTGACAGAGCTATGGCATCATGTTTGGATCAATGCATCAGTAAGGTTGCTATGGCAGATAAAAACACAAGCCTTACATATCACATGTCTAGCCATAAAAAACACAATAGTTAAGCAATTGACTTATTGAGATTTGTTGAGTAAATTTGGATTTTTGTATATTTCATATATTTTGTATATCATAACTCAATAATGGTGAAATTTCCTTGGACTCTGTTTCTGGTTTCAAAACAGAGTGGATGTGCACTGACCTGTGCCTGATTGCCAGAAATCTGGAAGCTTAGCATGGTGGCAGGCAGTGCAGGGCACAGTTGGCTGGAAAACTAGTTTTAAGCACAGCCTGTGGAGTGAGGCAGGCTGGGATGGTCTCCAACTTCTGGAATCAGCAGCTGTCAAGAGAGATTCATGTGGAGTTCTGTGGGTTGGTAAGCATTTTCAGATGGCCCTGGGAGAGAGATGACTTCAGGGTCCCTGTCTGTGGCACACCCTCTGTGGAAGGTACATTCTGGCTTTGGGTGATGGCATGAGGAATGGAATGTGTCTGAGGATAGTGTTGGCCAGAGACCTCAACCCTCCCGCATGAGGCATGTAGAGTAGACCCAGAGGTGGGTGGAAAAAATGTAAAAGTAAACATGAGGTTGAAATGCTAAAGTAAATAATGGGGAATCATGGGTAGGACACGAAATAAGAATTGCAACAAGAGGTAGTCAATAACCCACAAGTGGTCACAAAATAGGGACAGAGCAGGTTGCTAAGGGTATGCTATTGTCTTCTTCCCCTTCTCCATTATGTTTCTGCCCTGCTCAGTGCCACTGCAGACTGCATGCTGTGCCCCAGGGTTGTGGCACTTCTGTCCCTGCTCCTCCCTGCCTAAGTACCATATCTCATGGTGGCTGCACCCTGGATGCCTCCAGTCCCTCAGGGCTGCAGAAACACAGAGCTTCCACCCTTTCAGCTCCAGTTCATGAACTACTTCTAGGATCATTCATCCCTGGTGCCTCATTATCTCTGGCTTGTTCCCTTATACCAGTGTATGCCTCCCTCCATTAAAGACTCTTATCTGAACCAACTGAGTGGAAATCTGTTTTCAGCCAGCACCTGGATGAAGCTTTTTAATCACGCCAAAGCAGAACAAGCTTCCTTGTGAGTTCTTGGCATTAGAGATGCTCAGGGTGAATTTGGATGATATGTCAGTTCAGGAAGCAGATTTCAAGATAAAATCTGATGTGCAGGAGATGCACTAGGGAACTCCTTGTTTGTAAAGGAGAAAGAGTTGAGGAAGCCAGTGCAATGTGGCTCTGACACCGATGAAAGGAGAGTGCAAAGGATGAAGGGTTGGGCAGGGGGCACTCTGAGAAATCTTAGCCAGTCCAAGGGGGCAGCCCTGGTACCACAGTTGCCCACTGGGTCCCACTCAGGCAGGACGGCCTGGCTCCAGGAGAGCCTGCTGTGCTCAGTTCTCAGCTGGGAGCAGCCTGGAGAGAGCAAGGCCTTGGTGGGAATGCCACAGTGGACCTGAAGGTGTGGCAGCTGAAAACTGTCCACCAGCTTCTCCTTGAGAGAGATCTGAATGGCACATCCCCTGGGCACACTTTGGGCAATGTCTTAGAAGGCAGGGGCCTGGGACAGGTTGATCTTCAAGTTCTCTGCACAGGTTTCTGAGTTCACTTGAGGTCAGGCATGGGCTGCCCCCCATCACTGCATTCCTGGGTGGGACTTGTCCAGATGAACTTCTCTGTGACACTCACCACCTGCTGTAGTCAGGAGATGCCATTCCTGGTGCGCAACTGGAAGCAAGTCTTCAGAGGATAACCCCCTGACCCCACAGAGAACAACAATGGACTCCTGATCTGTTCAGGGAACAATGTTTTACACTGATTAAAAGCAATCCCAGGGTGTAGACAGCCTGGTGTGTGCAGTGTATAATTTTGAGAAGGCAGCCACAAGTAGGCACCTGAAAAACATTTGGAAACATAGACGCTCAACTGCTGGGTGTCCTATGTTGCAGGTGCGATGGGTGACAGAAAGGTGACCTGAGCACTGGGCCTCAGTTCCCTACATCTTCTATTTAGTGAACTCAAGGTTTGAGGTGAGAGATGGGCTGTGCACATTCTAGCTCTTGTTTTTAGCCCATTAGTGACTTTGGCAAAATGAGACAGTGAAAGCAGCTAGTGTGCATGAAAAGGATTTCTATCCCCATTTGATGTGTTATACAATGGAGCTTATCTACATTCTCAAATTTTTAGATGGCTTTTGAGATATGTATTGTATTCGGTTAATTGCCTACTGGGTGCTCAGCTTTATAATATAGTAAGAAGTCTCAGAACCACTAACAACAATAGTTAGGTACTATTCATTGAACATTTAATATGTGCCAGGCAATGTGTAAAAGATTCCTGTTATCTTTTTATTCTTTTAACAAGTCTGTGAGATAGGTGTTATTATCCCCATTTGTAGGATTGGAAAATGAGGATCAGGGGCGCCTGGGTGACTCAATCTGTTGAGCATCTGACTTCAGCTAAGGTCATGATCTCACAGTTTGTGGGTTCAAGCCCTGCATTGGGCTCTGGACAGCTCAGAGCCTGCAGCCTGCTTCGGATTCTGTGTCTTCCTCTCCTTCTGCCCCTCCCCTGCTTACACTCTTTCTGTTTCTCTCTCTCAGAAATAAATAAACATTTTTTAAAAAGACCAAAAGAAAATGAGACTCAGAGAGAGTCATTAGTTAGCTTGATATCACACCTCTTTCTTTTTTTTTTTTTTAATTTTTTTTAATGTTTTTATTTCTAGGCGAGAGAGAGAGAGACAGCGTGAGCAGGGGAGGGTCAGAGAGAGAGGGAGTCACAGACTGAAACAGGCTCCAGGCTCTGAGCTGGCAGTCAGCACAGAGCCCGACGCGGGGCTCAAACCCACGAACCGTGAGATCATGACCTAAGCGAAAGTCGGACGCTTAACCGACTAAGCCACCCAGGCGCCCCAATATATCACACAGCTTGTAAGTGGAGGATCTGAGGTCTGAACCCTTTCCATAATGTTCTAAACTTGTGCCTTGACCAGAAAACTAGGGAGAAAAGGACAGAGGGCATCAGAGACTAGGTTGTACCCAAGATCATTACTATGGTATTGAAGCAGAGAGGAGAGGGCCTCCCCTCTCCCCAAGTCACACCTTCCCCTGCCTTGCCTTGCAGTTTGGAAACCTGCTTCTTAGCAAAGTTGTAAATGTAGCTCCTCCTCATCCCACTGGACCAGAGACATGGCCCCTGGGAGAGATGGCTCTTGTGGGGACCCTGTTGTCTTTGCAGCCACTTCCTGTTGAGGCATGCTGAAACACCTTGGGAAAACTCTTCAGGTCTGTTCTCCCTTCAAACTTTCCATCATCTGCCACATGATATATAATATTTTGCTCTTTTAATGTAATACATGGAGGAGAATCAGGATGAGGAACCAGAGGTCCTCCAAGTGTTTCATGTAACCACTTGGCTGTTGCCCTGGTGGTGGATCAGCTCCCCAGAGAGTATTCTCTCCTCAGCCCTATTTGCAGGGAAAAAAGGGTCTTTAGCATCCTTGGAAGATTGAACCCTAGAGTCATGTCCTAGATGTCTTACTCATGAAGGCTCTGGCCAGCAAACTATCACCCCAGCACATCAGCTACAGGACAAGCAGGATCTAGTATGGCAGCGTCGCCTGCATTTGAGGCCAGTCCAGTTAAGGCACAGTCGGATTTAGTAAGCAGATGAATAAGCAGTGAAAAATTCTTCTCCCTTCCACCCACCTCCCTATTCTCCTTCTTGAGGCCATGAGTGTGCAAGGTTCATGTGTTGAGATCCATCAGGATCCTAAGGAATGGCCGGAAATTGGTGCCATTTGCATTATGGGACATCCCTGGTATGTGTCCATGCTGTTGAGACTTTTGTCACCTTCAACACATTTGCAGCCCTTTTCTGTTTAATGGTGTTTCTGTGTGGCTGCCCTTTAATTCAGTAAATTTTTTCTGCTGCTGTTCATGTCACTGGAATTTTCCTTAAAATAGCTGTCTGTGTTCCTCTGCATACCCCAAGGGGATGGACTCTTTTAGATACCAAATGTGGAGAGGCTTTCCTCATGGTAGGAGTAGATTCCTTTGGTCCTCTCTGATCTCACTGTCCATTGTTTTCTGCCAAAAATGACACTTCATGGCACAGACACACAAGAACATTCAAGTTCTTTTGTTGACAGCTCATGTGGTTGATTAAAGATGGCAGGATGTTCAGTGCTGCTCTTTCCAAGAAGAAGTGGCATTTGATTCCTCTCCCCATGGGTCTGGGCTGGCCTTAGGGACTGCAGGAACAATAGAACACAGCAGAAGAGACCTTCCAGGATGCTCAGGCCTTGAGAAGCATCATGGTTTCCACCCCATCCTCCTGGGCTGGCCCAATCTCAGAACGTTTCCTCTTGGACATTCACTCTTACCTCCCGGACCTCATACTGCAGGGAGCTCAAGTCACATGGAACGGCCATATCTAGGCACTGTGTCAAAAGTTTCAGCTGAGCTCCCAGCATCACCTGGCAGCCACATGAGTGAGCCCCTGCACACAAAACACCACAGATTGAGTGCCCCAAACAACCAAACTTCACTGTCTCTGTTTTGGAGGCTGAAGTCTGAGATCAGTGTAACAGCAGACTTGGTTCCTTCTGAGGACTGGGAGAAAGAAGCTGTTTCACCCTTCTTTCCTAGTTGCTGGGGGTTTGTTTCCCATCTTTGGGTTTCCTTATGCTATACTACCCCAATCTCTGCCTTCATGTGCACATGGTACTCCCCCTGTGTGTGCCTGCCTCTGTTCCAAGTTTCCCCTTTTTATCAAGACACTAGTCATATTTGATTAGGGGTCCACCTTACTCCAGTGTGACATCACTTTAACTTAATTAATTACACCTGTAATAACCCAATTTTAGTAAGGTCATATTCTGAGGTCCTTGGGGGTAGAATTTCAACATGAATCTTGTGGGAGCAGGACACAGTATAGCCCATAACCCCTATCTGGGATGTTCAGCCCACTGTGCCTCCTCCAGATGACTCCATCCAGAAATACCATCTGACTCAAATCTTCCAGCTGAACCCAGGGAACTCAGAACAGTAATGGTTAATACTAAAAAATAGTTTTTAGCCCCTGAGTTTAGGGTAGTGTTTACACAACAGCAGATGACTATGATCCTAGTTTTTGGAAGGTAATTAAGTATCAGGCTGTGAAAACAGGTTTTTAAAGATGCTAAGGTCCAGGGTGGATCACCTCCCATGTTTTGGGGATGATGCCTAATGGTATGCTAACAAGGTAAGAGTCAAAACAAAGTTCCTGTGAATGGCGGATTACTTTACTTCATGGTCGTATTTGCAACAACAGAGGCACCATGTACTCTGTTGGAGACTCGAGCAGGGTCTTACTTTTATCCCCGAGCAGATGGCAGGCTCGAATGAGGTCTGGCCATCTGGGCAGTTGAATGAAGATCATTCCAGGGCTGGAGCTTGGGGCTGGGTGCTGATTCCTTTGCCACTCAGCCCATGGAGTCTGTCACCAACATCATCATCATCAATAGCAGCTTCACTGCTGTTTATTTACAATGTTCTGGAAAGCCAAAACGAGGATGTGGGCCAGAGCTGCTCTTTCTGCTTCACTAATGCAGCAACTGAGTCTATCTGTGGAGGCCACCCAGCTAGAGATAGAGGAGCTGGGATCCGTTCCAGCCTTACCCACCCAACGTGGGACATGGGAACAAAATTGTGTGTGTACAAGAGGGACCAAGGAGGAAAGGTAGTGAGGGTTGGAACAAAGGGGTCCTGTTCTACAAAGTTCTGGAAATACTAGTGGTCTAGGTGGGCCTGGGGATCTGGGTCTTGTTGGTTTGTTTGTTTGTTTGGAAATAACAAAAATGAATTGTTTTTCTAGGTGGTCCCCATCCTCAGACTTGTAGGGGATCTAGTGTGCCTGCTCCCCTTCCCAGTCCTTTTCAGAGTCGATGATTGGTCCATTTCGTTTTCCACTCATAAGGGTGGGGGCCTCTGGTGATGCTCAGTGACACTCAGGGCCACCACCCCCATAACTGTGAGCCTGTTTCTAGCTCATGCTCTTCCTGCTTCAGGCCTAGGGGCATCAGGAGGAAAGGCCGTGAACTCCTACTAGCATGTATAAGGCCCAGAACAGCTTACAAGTGGCAGTTCCTGTTAGAAACACAGCACCTTTCTCTCACTAACTACTTCTGGACCCTGGGACATTGTGGTAGCCCTCCCAGGATTATCTGCATCTTCTTGTGGACCTGGGAGACTGCCAAACCTTCAATACTCGATGATGTGGGATGAGTGCTGGCATGGCCAGTACCATTGTATCACTGCCTCCAGGAAGCCCTGTGCACCAGGAAGCTTGTCCTGGTCCCCTCTTGGGATCACCTGCTGGGTTGAGTCCAGACTTGCCACTCATAGCTTTGGAACATCCTCTCTCTAGATTATTCCTGCTTCTCATCTTCATTGCGTTTAAAGTTGTATATATATTTAAAATTTTTATATACATTAAATTTTATAAATACTGTCTTTAAAATTATATATAATATAGAAATACATATATATTTATATAAATTAAAACTGAAAAGCACAGAGAATAAAATAAAATAGCAAGCACTCAATTACCCTCCAAAGTNTCTTCAAATTTTGTTTAAATATAAAAAAAATTATAAATTGTAGGTCATCGTGAATCCCTGCTTTCCCCCTCCATTACCATTATTTTGAGACAGCAACAGCAGGTATAAAACTGATCACAGAGTCCTTCTGATCCTGATGAACAGGAAGGTGGGCCCTGCTTTGCTTTGCATTTCCTTGAAGACCTAGGAGGGTGGACGCCTTTGCACATGTATTGTCCACTCCACTATGGTTCCTGACTAAGGGATTCTAAAGTTCATTGATCAAGCTTATTTTGGGAAGCAATTCCTCTTATTGGAACTCTAGATCCAGTGACATGGCTGTCAGGAAGAGTTTTAGACTTGAATCTGCTCCACTCCTCTTATAAAAAAGCACAGGTGACCACATAGACTGCATTATTAAGACTGGCTTTTATGACTCAAGTAGGTTATATAAATTTATATATATATAATATGTACATTATAAATATATGTACATTTTAGACATTACTTAAGTATAATGCTTAAGTACATTTAGCATTATTTAATTTTTTTAATGTTTATTTTTGAGAGAGACAGACAGAGTGTGAGTGGGGTAGGGGCAGAGAGAGAAAGGGAGACACAGAATCTGAAACAGGCTCCAGGCTCTGAACTGTCAGCACAGAGCCTGATTCGGGGCTTGAACTCGGGAATGGCGAGATCATGAACTAGGCTGAAGTCCAACACCTAACTGACTGAGCCACCCAGGCACCCCCCATTTAACATTATTTAGATGAGAGAGAGTTGGTAGGCAAGACAGGGCCTCTTGCCATGGAAACATGTCAGAGAAAGGGAGAAAATCCATTTGAAATAATGATAAAGTAGCTGTTTTTGATTCAGAGAAATATGCTTTACACAGCTTTCCTCAAAGTAAAACACGATGGGATGGGTACCTTCTCCACCCTCCAAGTTGTCACTAGGCATTCAGTTGGCATTTAGAGGTGGGGGACACTTGGCAAAATGGTGGGATCCTTTTACAAGGAAGAATGGGGAGAGTCACTCTGAGAAACTCCTGTTTAGGTGGTATCTGCTTATGGACCTCTGCTCTGTAAGTGCAAGGGCTATGTGTCACCCTGGCATGGATGGTTCAGAGGTGACAAAGACAACCTGTCCCAAGCCATCCATGTCTGGCTGACAATTCACTGGAGTTCCATATTACACTTGAACACATCTCATCTCTCAGGAACTTAAAAGTTAAAAGTGGGTTTCACTGCCGATTATTATTTGTTTTTCAGAATATGCTTCCAAAAGCTTCCTACTCATGCATGAAGAAATCATTCTTTCCCTGGAACCTGGCTGGCCCTTAAATGCTGTCACCACAACACTGATCTCTGCCAAGAGAGCTCACCTCTGTGTTGGCGTCCACAACATCTGGATCCTCTCTGCATGGCTCAGGGGTCCACCCTTTCCTCCCTGCCCTTCACCCCCACCCCTACTCCTCCCAGCCTGTTGCCTAGGGATGTGCATCCCCTTGGTGGAAATAGCTGGGGCCAAAGTCTGGGTGTGTCCAGCCTGTCCTCATGGTGCCTTGGCTCCATCACTTCCCAGAGTCACTGTCCACCATGCCTGACATCTGCCCTAGGCATTGCCTCTTCGGAATCTTTGCTAGCAAATTTTTCAGAGGGGTGGAGAGTCCAGGAAGAGAGGTGACAGAATCTTGGTGGCTCCACATAGAGACCCAATCTTAACAGAACAAAAGCCCAGACTCCAGTTCAGAGTTGCAGGGACATTCAAATCAGTGTCACAGGGAAGCTTTGAGGGGGGTGCTCTGAAAAGAGTTCAGTCTCCTGACTGCATGACCCACCCAAAATAATGGCCCCTGTGTCCCCTCAGGGCCACTTCTCACTGACCTGCCTCTAGCACTCTGAGCTTCCCCCAGTGTGTTCTGTGACAAAACCACACAGGGCTGCTCTGACCTCTCTAGTGAAGCCCAAATTGATGGAGCTCCTAGAGCCTCACCTGTCAGAGTGGGGGGCCCTCCTTGCACAGGGGCTGAACCCCTCATCCAAACTCTGCAGCTCTTCAGTTGTAGACAGAGACTAGCCCATCTCAGGTTCAGTGCTCCTTTCATTAGAAATGAACAGATGGGAGGACACTGCCCCAAGTCTGCCATTTTGCCAGGAGGGAGGCTGTGGTGGGAAGAGTTAGGTGGTAAGACTGAGCTTGTGTTGTGTTGAGAGGCTTTTAGGCATTCTGTCCTGTGTAAGAGAGCCCACAGCGGGGGGCAGACTCCTTACTGCCCTTGGCTGGAAGCATACCCACTGGAGACTGGACCAGGATGGGGTCCAAGGCCAGAGGCAGCACCCATGAAGGGGACTTTGGGGCTGCATGTACAAATCAGAAAGGCTGGCTGAGATCTAGTTCTAGTCTGTCCTGGGAATGGAGCTCTCTGCACTTCCCCTGCAGGAAGTGTCATGTGGAACACCTGATGTATGCCAGAACATTTTAAGTTTTTAAAATATCTATTTTTGAGAGAGAGAGAGAGAGCAGGGGAAGTGCAGAGAGAGAAGGAGACACAGAATTTGAAGCAACTCTAGGCTCTGAGCTGTCAGCACAGAGCCTGACATGGGGCCTGAACCCACAGACTGAGAGATCATGACCTGAGCCAAAGTTGGATGCTCAACTGACTGAGTTACCTAGGCGCTCCCAGAACATTTTATACATAACACAATGGCCGAAATTTGTTTCCTTGCAGTTGTCATCAGAGTCTTTGTAGGGGAGAATTCCCCTTGTTGAGAAGACACTTGGATCCTGGCTGAAATGGTCCCTGTCCCTGTGATCTTGTGATTTATAGTGAGAAATATATATTTGGTCTTTTCCCCTACTCCTGGCACAGAGCTCCTAAAATCCTCGGAATTTCCTGTGATGAGAAGAATAAAGGTGTCTTTTGCTATGTTGACAAGGTGACTTTGGGATCCCCTACCCCAAAGTGGTGGCTGGTTGTCAGGTGACCCAACCAAGTGATTAGAGACTTAGGACATTCAGTCCCATCTGCTGATCTCTGGAAGTTGAATCAATCACTAACGACTTATGATTTAATCAATTGTGATCAGTTAATGAAGCCTCCATAAAAATTCTAAACGATGGGGGTTGCCTGACTGGCTCAGAAGAGCACATTACTCTTTTTTTTTTTTACAAATAGTTTATTGTCAAATTAGTTTCCACATAACACTCAGTGCTCATCCCCACAAGTGTCCTCCTCCATGCCCATCCCTCCTCCCCCCCACATCCATCAGTCCTCAGTTTTTGTCAGCATTCAAGAGTCTCTCATGGTTTGCCTCTCTCCCTTTCCCCCACCATTTCCCTCCTTCTTCTCCCCCTTGTTCCTCAGTTAAGTTCCTCCTAATCCTCCTATACGTGCAAACATATGATATTTGTCCTTCTCTGCCTGACTTATTTCACTCAGCATAACACCCTCAAGGTCCATCCATGTTGCTACACATGGCCAGATTTCATTGTTTCTCATTGCCATGTAGTATTCCATGGTATAGATAAACCACATCTTTTTGATCCATTCGTCCGATAATGGACACTTAGTCTCTTTCCATGTTTTAGCTATTGTTGAGAGTGCTGCTATGAACATTGGGGTACATGTGCTCCTATGCCTCAGCATTTCTGTATCCCTTGGGTAAATTCCTAGCAGTGCTATTGCTGGGTCATAGGGGAGTTCTATTGTTAGTTTCCTGAGGAACCTCCACACTGTTTTCCAGAGGGGCTGAGCACATGACTCTTGATCTCAGGGTCATGAGTTCGAGCCCCACATTGGGCAGAGATTACTTTAAAAAAAGTCAGGGCACCTGGGTGGCTGAGTCGGTTAAGCTCCACCTTCCACTCAGGTCATGATCTTGCGTTTGTGAGTTTGAGCCCCCTGTGCTGACAGCTCAGAGCCTGTAGCCTGTTTTGGATTCTGTGTCTTCTTCTCTCTCTGTTCCTCCCCTGCTTGTGTTCTCTCTCTCTTAAAAGTAAATAAAAAAAAATCTACTCCCCCCCCCCAAAAAAAAAAACAAGAAAAAGAAACTCAAAAGGGTGTTATTCAGAGTTTCTGGGTTGGTGAACACGTGAAGATTCCCAGAGAGTTTCTCACCTAGAGAGAGCAAGGAAACTCAGTGCCCTTTTCCCCACACCTTGCTCTATACATCTCTATCATCTGGTTGTTTCTGAGTTATGTCCCTTTATAATGAATCAGTGAGATAATAAATAAAATGTTTTCTGAGTTCTGTGAACCACTCTAGCAAATTAATTGAACCCAAGGAGGGCGTTATGGGATCCTTCAGTCTGTAGCCAAGCAGTCAGAAGCACAGGTAGCAATCTGGACTTGGAATTGGCACCTGAAGTGGGGACAGCCTTGTGGGCTGAACCCTTAACCCATGGGATCTGACACTATCTCCAGGTAGACGGTGTCAGAATTGAGTTGAATTGTAGGACACCCAGCTGGTGTTTGAAAATTGCTTGGATGTGTTGGGAAAAAACCGATATGTTTGAATTAAGTACAAATATTAGTCTTTTTTCCAGGGCATTTTTCCAAGGGCTGAGGGGTCTGCTGGTTTTAAGGCTTCTGAACAAGGGGAAAGAGCCTGAAAGGGAAGTGTATGGGGGTAAAAGGACGACCAGGTAGGGAGAGGCTGGGTGGGTAATGGAAGCCTCTACGTTAACTTTTGGGTGCCAACACTTAGGCCCCAAACCTTTTCAGAGGCTTTTAAAAATGCTCTCAAAAAATATAAGAATGGTCAATAAGCATGTGAAATTGTGCTCAATCTCCTTAAGCATCAGGGAAATGCAGATTAAATCACAGTGAAATTCTACCATATAGCTGCTGGGCTGGCTACTTTGAACAGACCTAGTCATAGCAAGTACTGGTGAGGCCATGGGGCAGTTGGGCTCTTGCTCATTGTAGGTGGGAAGGTGAGGCAGTACAGTTCCTTAGTGGTTTCTTAGAAAGTTGAGCTGGGGCGCCTGGGTGGCTTAGTCGGTTAAGCGTCCGACTTTCGCTCAGGTCATGATCTCATGGTTCGTGGGTTCGAGCCCCGCGTCGGGCTCTGTGCTGACTGCCAGCTCGGAGCCTGGAGCACGTTTCAGTCTGAGACTCCCTCTCTCTCTGACCCTCCCCTGCTCACGCTGTCTCTCTCTCTCGCTCCTAGAAATAAATAAAAAATATATATATATAAAAAAAAAAGGAAAGTTGAGCTATCTTTACCGTATGACCAAACAATTCCACTCCTAGGTATTTATGCAAGAAAAATGGAAACATATGCCTACAAAGAGACTTATTCATACATGTTCATAGAAGCTTTATTCATAATAACTCCAAACTGGAAAAGCACAGTTTCCCGTAAGTAGGAAAATGGGTAAGAATTGTGGTTCATTCATGGAATGAAATACTATTCAGCCATCAAAAGAAGTGAACCATTATACATGCTAGGACATGCATGACTTCCAAAAACATAGTGCATGAAAGAATCCAGACACACAGAATGGGATTCTATTTCTGTTCTAAAAGGGCAAAATAATGCATTGTGATAAAGTCAGATTATGGGTTCCTTGGGGAAAGGTTGCCAGAAAAAGAACAAGAAGGAACTTTCTGGATTGAAAAAATATAGCTCTTGAAAGGGCTGGGGGTCACACTGAGGGGTACATTTGTCAAAACAGATCTAACCATACATTTTGAGTCTGTGCCTTTCACTAGATATTATGCCTCAGTGGAAGTGGTCTTTAAACAAGTACTTGAGACCAGAAAACAGTTATGTCCCCCAGGTGCAATGGACTACTTCAGTGTTTAAATGACCACAAAACATGATTATATTACTGTAATTAGCATTAAATATCACATTACTAAAAACGTTTCATTTGAAAGCAACGGGTGATTTAGCTTCTCTTATAAGAACTCCCATGAATATATGATAATTGCTCAGATGTCTCAGCCTCTTATATATTAATCATTAATTACGATTAGCCTAGTGATTTTGAAGTTAAATTCATAAAAACCATTTCTGGTTTTTACAGCAAAATAATTATTAGGTTGAACCACATAAAGTTGCCATTTTTGTAGGTCAAAAATACTCAGCTATCTGGGCACCTGAGTAGCTCAGCCACTTAAGCATCTGACTTCAGCTCAGGTCTTGATATCACAGCTTGTGAGTTTGAGCCCTGCTTTGGGCTTTGTGCTGACAGCTCAGAGCCTGGAGTTGGCTTCAGATTCTGTGTCTCCATTTCACTCTGACACTTCTCAGCTTGTACTCTGACCCTCAAAAATAAATAAACATTAAAAAATTTTTAAAAAATACTCAGTGATCAGTGAAATCATATGGTGTGCCTAAGAGTCACTGGGAGTCATGGTACATTTTGGTACATCTGATGTGGTGTTGACAGTCTTCTGGTGTCAGCAGTCTGTCCTGGGTGGAGGCCCTCTGTGGGGTATACCTTTCCCTATGACCCCAGAATCTTCCATGAATTCTAGACCTTTTGGCTGTATGCTGGGAGAGGAGAAGTGTGGGAGGAGGTTTGCATTGGGGTTTTCAGTGGTGACAGACCCTTTCCCACTTCATACTCTCCCCTCCAGCTTCTGACCATCTCTGTTCTCTCAGTAGGACACCCCTCTCCCCAGACTGCCTGGAAATTAGAACCTGTCCTCCCCCTCCCCATCAGATGCCAAAGTATCAAATGGTGCCCCTTTTCATCTGAGGATCTCATTCCTCCTCTGTGCTCCCAGTGCGCTTTTATTTTTTTAGATCTATTGCTTTTTGTGTCCCCTCAATTTTTTTATTTTCTCCTGTTTTTTTTTCTTTTTAAATTTTTTCTTTTAACATTTATTCATTTTTGAGAGACAGAGACAGATTGTGAGCAGGGGAGAGGCAGAGAGAGAGGGAGACACAGAATCAGAAGCAGGTTCCAGACTCTGAGCTTGTCAACACAGAGCCTGATGTGGGGTTCAAACTCATGAATTGGGAGACCATGACCTGAGCCAAAGTCGGACACTTAACCAACTGAGCCACCCAGGCGCACCTCCTGTGTTTTCTTCTAGCACGTAGCACAACTTGTGTGTGTGTGTGTGTGTGTGTGTGTGTGTGTGTATGTATACTGTTTCGCCAGCCAGAGCCAGGTGCCTTGAGGGTGGTAACCACAAGTCAGACCACCTTGCTTCTGCCATGTGCCATGATCCCCAGCAGGATGCTGGCTCTGACTGTGGATCAAAACATGACCTATCACAGGACCCTGTGGGGAGATGTTTGAGGGCAGGTGGGACTGGCTACCCTGCCTTAGCCCAGTGCAGAGGAGATAGCTTCATTTTCTCTCTGACTCTGACTCTGGTTCCCAGAGCTCTCCACATGAGTGGCTTGGCTCACACCAGCCCAGCTCAGGTTCACCTTAGAGCTGGCAACCTCTCTAAGCTTAGGCTTTCTCTCCTTTTCCAAGCACAGAAGGCATTTCAGCTTTTTCAGTTCCCATTTCTGCAAGCGTCAGGACCTCTCCAAGATTCTCAGGGGGTGACGTCAAAGGTGCATGCATTTGGCACTTAATCCTTCCAGATGTGTCACCTGCCTTCCCCAACCAGCTCCCCCCATCTCTGTGCAACAGTAAGAGGGGAATGTGCAAATCAACCTCACCTCTGCTTAGTGCAACTGACATGATCCACTGAGCAGTTACAAGGATGCCAGCTCATTAGCTCTCAAATTAATCCCCTTTATGCCACCAGGAAAAGGTGTTTATCAAACACAGACACTAAGGGTCCACATGGTCTGCTTCAGTCACCTGTGTCCATTCTCCTTAGAATCTCCTCAACTGGTAGACACTTCACTCTTTCAGGAGTTTTGCTCTGGGGTTCTCTGCCTTCATATTACTAAATACTTGATTAACCCTCAGCCAAAGTTGCACTGAAGCTAGAACACAAATGACCTGTTGTTGAAGCAAGGCAACGTGGTCTCCCCAGCACTTTCCCTTTGGATGTTCCAGATGGTTTTCTAGGCTAGGCTTTGAGTGGGTGAGCATATTCCTTTCCCCTGTCCTTGCTCCCCACAGTTCACTCCTGTCCCAGCTCTCTTTGGTTTTGTGACAGCTCTTTTGTTCTTAGGGTGCATTATCTCCACCTGGCTGAAAATTTGCCACCTTGATGGTTTGCACAGTCCTTGGCAGAAGTCAGCCTCTAAACAGGAGGATGGTCACAGGGGAGTCCCTTAGCAAAGACCATTCCACCTTTCATTGGAGGTTAAGGAGGTGCTAATGCCCCATGTTGTTGTAATGATAGTGATATTACAATGCATATAATGGCACAGCTGGAGACTCTCCATGGGGAACGAGGTCTGGCAGCCCAGCACCCAGTGGTTATCCTGCCTGACCGGCCAAGGCCAAGAGCTGGGGGAGAAATACATTTCATGCAAGCACATGCTGGCAACCTTGTGTAAAGAAACTCTCCTGCCTTTATTGTGGCTTTGCTTATAGACATATGTAGGGTGGTCTTATCTGACTTTGGCTTCAATATTCTGAGAAATCTAGCAAAGGCAATGACCCTTGTCGACTAGATGCTGGTTCTTTGATGTGTGTGCTTGGTGCCCCAACTTTGCCCATGCATATCTGGCTGAGCAGTTTTGTGTTTTGAATCCCCTAAAAAAAAATCAAATGAAAACCTCCAGTATCCCTTGGGGAAAACACCAGTTTTTTTAAAAAAATTCTTTTTAATGTTTATTTATTTTTGAGAGAGAGACAGAGTGCTAGTGGGGGAGGGGCAGAAGGCAAGGGAGAGAGAATCTGAAGCAGGCTCCAGGCTCTGAGCTGTTAGCATAGAGCCTGATGCAGGGACTGAACTCTTTGTGAGATCATGACCTTAGTGAAATCAAACGCTTAACCAACTGAGCCATCTAGGCACCCCCAAAACACCAGGTTTTATACAAAGTTGGTCTTGGCTCAGGTTAGGGGTAGCAGTGGAACACCCAGGCCTGGGAGGAAGCATTTGCTCATGTGGCCCAGGCCTGGTCCATGGAGGATGTTCCCAGTACTCCAGATGGGTCTGTCTGCTTCCAGTCAGGAGAGAGCCAGACTTCTGAGGGGTGTATGTTTCCTAGGATGTTGTCTGCACATGGGGTAGCTCAGGAGCTGGGTCAGGGGAGTGTTTGTTAGTTGACTGAACTTTTCTTTGAGTAAAACACCACTCCCCACCCCATGCTGACTTGGGTTAGGCACTGGCCCTGCACTGGTGGACACACATCCTTACCCCTGGGGGTAGCTCAGGGTCTGGGTCTGGAAGCAGGAGTAACTCAAGATTGATATGCAAAATCACACTTCAGGACAGGGGGACAGGTACTGGAGTGGGGGCAAGATGTGGCTGTGATGTGCATAGAAGGTGCTGCTCCCACATAGCCCAGGGTGTCAGGGAAGGCTGCCTGGAAGAAAGGAGGCCTACACGAAGCCCCAAAGGCAAATACAAGTTAGTGGGACAGAATGGGGTAAGAGCAGAATGCGTCTGGAGCTCTGAGGGTGGTCAGAGTGTTAAGAAATGGCACAGGATAGAAGAAGGGGAAAAATAGTGGGGGAGAGGGAGGGAGGCAAACCATGAGAGACTCTTGAATGCCAAGAACAAACTGAGGGCAGATGGGGTGGGGGGAGGGGAAGGGGGATGATGGGCATGGAGGAGAGCACTTGTGGGGATGAGCACGGTGTTATATGGAAACCAGCTTGACAATAAACTATTTTAAAAAATGGCACAGGATAGGCTGGGCCACCCAGGGCCTTTTAGCCCCACTGAAGCCCTCCTCATGTGCATGGAGCCCAGACCAGGCTTTATTCAGAAGTGACACACAGTGTGTTACTGCCCTTCACACTGCTCACTGCTGCCAGGAACCTGCCAAAACATGCAAAGCCTCCTCTTTTCTCCATCTTTGGAGAAGCATTGTTATTCCTTTTAGCAAAGTGAGGGAGTGAATACTCCAGGTACAGGGATTTTAGGGCAGTTCAAGGCTTATAGGATCAGAGATAGACGTGGATTTGTGATTATGAGGCAAAAGTGATGTATTTGAGAGAGATGAGCCAATCTTGCAACAGGAATGTGTGCCCTGTGCAGACCTCGATTCACATGATGTTAACAGGATGGCAGGCTGGGATCCCAAGTATTTCATTCAAGCTCTGGAGGGTGGGAGGCAGGGAGAGTGACAAGTGGCCCCTGTGGACAGGAGTGAGCCCCTTCAACCAGGGAGGGTGCAGTCCAGATGGCAATGCACAGCTTCTACCCCAGGTGGGTCCATGTAAATCTGGGGTGGAGTGAACCTACCAGGTGGTCCTGGGAGAGCACACAGCAATTATGCAAGAATAATGGGCAGTGTGGACATGGAGATACTGAAGAGAAGTGGTAAAGCCTTGGGCATTTTTTCTGGGTGCCACAGAGTAAAGTGTCTTCTTTCCTCACTGGTGGTTCTTTAGGGAAGTCTGGTCAGTTGACCATTCCCAAGGGACAGAGAACTCGTGTGTGTGTGTGTGTGTGTGTGTGTGTGTGTGTGTGTGTGTTGCATCAGCTATGTTTGGTTGGGTTGCTATTTAGGAAAAAAAACTGTCCACTTACAAAAGTGTTTATATTTAGTCTTCAAATTTGGGTAAATTCAAATTTTCTTTCACTCTGCTGGCTAATTTCTCTGGAACACAGCAGCCAGGAGGCCATGACTCATGGCCATTGCATTTCTTGAAGGGAAAATGTGGGGATAGGAGGAAAGGACCAGGGATCAGGGATTATACCATATGGGTGCAGGTATGCCAAATTTGAGGCACTTTTTGAGCGTCTGTTTGCCCAACATCTCTGATCCTTTCTTGTCCAGAGAGATGAGGCCTGGCATTAGATTTTCTGGCGTTTTGCTCTTCCTTCTCATGTCAGTGTGGATGAGGCACTGTGTGCATGTCTAGAATAAGGTGGGTTTGAAGTATGAACATTCTGCAGGCTGCTTATGAAGAGGCTTAGCTGTGTGTTTTCATTTTGAGGGATTAAATACCTTGGTTACAGCTGACCATGCACCTTCCTTGGGTTCCTAGGATCACTTGTCCACCCTCGCACACGCACATGCCTTCACGTACACATATCACTTCAGTAAAAGGGCTGATTTGCTTTAAATGCCTAAGCATTCTACAAAGGAATCTCAAGAGCATGGGAAGGTAAAACCTAAACACATCTGTCTTTAATCCATCATGAAGCAAAAAGGAAAATTATTTGGAGAGGTGTATTCTTTCCTTCTTATAAAGCAATAAAACTAGAAACTTTAGGGAGTGGTGGTGAGTGATTGTCTTAAGACAGTACTTCTCAGATTTTAGGTCTCCTTAGGGGCATCTGGGTGGCTTAGTCGGTTAAGCATCCAACTTTGGCTCAGGTCATGATCTCATGGTTCATGGGTTCGAGCCCCACGTCTGGCTCTGTGCTGACAGCTCAGAGCCTGGAGCCTGCTTCAGATTCTGTGTCTCCCTCTCTCTCTGACCCTCCCCTGCTCACACTGTCCCTCTCTCTCTCTCAGAAATAAATAAAATATTTTAAAAAATAAAAAAAAAGAATTACCTGGTAAACTTTAAAAACCCTGCTGTCAAGGCCACATCCTGAAGTAGTAAAATTAGACTTTTTTAAGGGTAGGGCCCAGGAATTAGTATTTGTAAGGCTTTCCAGGAGACTCATAGGACAAGGGGGCATTTCCATTGCTTTTCAGTTTCCTTTTCTTTGGCAAGTCATTTTTTTCACAGCTAAGAAAGCATTCTGTTGCTTTCCAAAGTTCTGGGTCATGGAGACCCCAACTTGTCTCTCTGTCCTGGATACTTAATCAGACATTAAAAAATCTTATGGGAGCAAGGGCATAACCTCTGGGCCGGACATGCTCTGTGCTACCCCCAGTGGGGCCACTCCAGCAGAGGGTGTGTGGTGGGCTGCCTGCCAGAGATGAGGCTCTGAGGAGGAACTTGAAACCCATGGGCAGAAGGGTCTTGTAATGTCAGCCTTCTGCACAGTGTTAGGTGTCCATGGATGGGGCATGTAGGCACATGGCCCAGGCTGCTTTCCTCCCAGGACACCATGCATTCCTCCCATCCCCCACTCCCTGGACATAGGCCAAAGAATAGTCTCTTACTAGCTTTTTTTTTTTTTTGCAAATCCCAAATAACTTAATCTGTGTGTTGGAGACAAGCTCTATGGGGGAGAAATGTGCTGAAGATGCAGTAAAAAACCATGACAAGCACTCCCCCTCCCATACTGTGGAAGACAGGAGGTCAAGTGGCTGGGTTAAACACAGTAGTGTGTTTCCAGAGAGGCCCAGATTGTTGAGATGGGCTGTGTCTTACTTTCATGTTAGCACTTATTCCCCAGAGTTAGGGACAGTTGGTTTCCTTAGCTAAACAATGGTTTGCAGCAAGGTTTAGCAAGCTGCACTGTCTCTTGCCAAGAACTTTCTGGAAGTGGGTGATCTGGTCACATAAGGCCATGGGTCATTGGTCCTCCCTTCCCAGCTTAAACTGAATGCCTCTCATACTGGGCGAGGGAAGTGTAAGCAGGACCTTCTCTACGTTCTGTCAACACTTACACAGGCCCAGTAGGAGCTGGGAAGGTGACCAGTACGTGATTGCCATCTCGATCACACAGTACGTGTGACCATCTCGATCCATGGACAGAGATGCTACAGAGTATTGAAGAAACTTCCTTGAAGGGGAATTGCCATCGATGGGACAAATCCCAGTCAACTGATCCCAGGATCTCTGGGAAGAAGCCTAGGAGAAGCTGCCTGGAGCTTCACCAGTGCTCGGCTCTGCTGCATCCACAGACCACATTGAAGTCAGAGGGCATGGCTGTTGCGGAAAGAGGCTTCCGGCCATGGTCGCCAACTCCTGCTCTTGGAAGGATGCTGTCTGGAAGAAATATAACATGAGCCACTTTTTTAGTAGCCCACATTTAAAAAAAGGAAGAGGTGAAATTAATTTCAATAATGTATTTTATTTAACTCAGTACATCTCAAGTATTATCATATGTAGCCAATGAAAATGAGATATTTTACATCCTTTTTCCACACAGGCTCCACAATCTGGTGTGTGTTTTGCATGGACAGCACATTTCACTTTGGAGTAGCTTCTATAGAGAGAACATGCATCCAGTAGTGCTGCACTGGACAGCCCAGCTCTAGAGAGTATTTCACTAACTTTCTTTCCTTTTTGGAAGTACATTGTTTGGTGAAGGGCCGATAGAGTGTGTGTCTGTGTGGATATCTGTGTGTGTGAACACATATGTGTATATGTGTGTGCACTTGTGTGCATGCATATTTATATGTATGTGAGCGTGTGCATGCCTGTGTGTCATGTAGTTAGCAGTCTCACCCTCTGTGGGAGGCAAGATTACAAGGACACAATCCCTGTGCTCAGCATAGAAAGCAGGATAAAAGGAAAGCCAATAAAATATAATATGAGGCATGAGCCAACAGGGAGAGGTGGGCAAAGGTGCAGAGCTAAGGTTGGCAGGAGTGAGGGTGAACATGTGGAAGGTCAGAAGGATGGCAAGTTTTCATCAGCAGTGAGGAAAAGCTAGTGACTCTTTGGCAAGAGCAAGGTGCCAATGCCTCTGTGAAGGCAGGAAGGTTCTGGACACATCTAGGGAAGCGTGAAGGCTCTGTTTGGACCCAGTGGGAGGTTTTCTAAGGGGAAAGAGACTTCACTGGAAGAGTGCTGTGGAGAAGCAGATCTGGTAGCAGTTGCTGGAAGAAGCTTAGGCTGGGGGCGGGGGACCACTTGGCAGGCATCCGACTGCAGTTCAGCAGGTCCTGGGTCAGGGAGAGGATAGGAAAGGGACCAGGACAGGGCTGGTCCAGTGGGTAGGGTGCCACAGCAGGAAGGCTGAAGGAGCAGGAGGCGGGATTGGAAGAGACAGGTGCGCAAGGACCTTGGAGCTTTCCCCAGAAGCAGGGTGGCTGTCAGGAAAGGGGATGGGTTTGGGTTTGGCCCCCTTGGATGGTGACCCAGTCTGCACAGATGTTAGGCTTCCTCTGGACACACTATTCTCAGCCAGAGAAGGGCCTGAGGGAGCAGGGAGATGTTCCTGAGGCTCCAGCAGCAAAGGAGTGAGGGCAGAAGCTGTGGGTGGGAGGAAACTTCATAATAAAGTCCTTTTCTTCAGTGATATGACTTTGATTTAATTTAAAGGTCACTTCAACATCCTATTAATGAATGGAGATTAATTCCTGTCTCTTTACTTAACATCCTGACTCTTGTTATCATGCACTTTCCTTTGACATTTTCTAGGATCTGATGAATTTCCTAACTTTCTCAGGCACCAATGAGGACTTCAAAGGCTTTTCAAGATACAGACGTATGGCCATATTCCCTTTCCTCACCCTGCATTACTATTTAAATGGAATTGTGTAATCACATTGCACAGCATTTTGTTTGAAGTCCATGATGGGAGATTATTTCATCCAGTCCACTGTCCTTTAAAAAATGCTACAGGTCAGTCCCAGAGCAAGGGGTCATTTGGGGTGATTCCAGGCATGCACTGCCAATGAGAGGGTGCATGATGGCCAGGAGATCTTTGGTCTGCTGGCCTTTTCCAAAAGTGTCAGAGGGGGGATGTGGACCTGTCACTGGGTTGCTAGTGTGCTCTGCAAAGACAGAGGACTGACGCTGGTCCTTCAAGGAGGGGGTGGCAAGAGGGCCTTCAAGAGGACTGTCCCCACATTTCCTCATAAAACAGAGAAACACCTCATTTGGAGTTCTATGTAAAGTTTAATTCTGGGGAAAAGAAATGTGCCATGGTGTGACATTCGATTCTCCTTTTCTTCCTGTTGGGGGCACATGGGTGTGGGTGGAAGTCATCCCAGGTGGTTGGGCCCTGCCTGACCCTCCCATCCCTTTCCTAAGCCACAGAAGCCACGGAGGAGGCCACAGGTGTCAAGGCCACCAAGATGCTCCCCTGAATTCTTGGATCACTGTATGGAGGACAGTCACCTCGAAGAACTGTCTAAATGTGCAGTAGCCTCTGAATGAGTGGAAGCAAACACACTCTGTGTTAAGCTCCTGAGATTTTGGGGGCTGTTTGTTTGTGTAGCATTGCTTAACCAATGCCTGCCATGAGCACTGCTACAGACAGCTTTATCTGGGCCAAAGTCCTTTCCTGCTCTGGGAGGCCATGGTATTCTAACTTTCTCTTCTGCATACAGAGTGCTGCTCTTCTTTGGTTCCAGCACTCTACAGGAAGCAAAATATCACCAATATGAGGGAGCAGAGCCAAGAAAGTAGGGACTTGCAGGGCCTTCTGAGTAATCTGAAGACAGTCAGAGGTGAGAAGAACAGTGGAGAGTCTATGAAGGAGGACTCGATGGAGTTCTGGGATTATAGGGAGGCCTAGCAGCAGGTTGTTGGGCGGTAGTTCTGGTCATGGAGAGCAGTACACAGCAGCTCTGTGTTAGAATCCAGCAGAATCTCCCCTGAGAGATGCCAGGTACAATCCTATGCATCAGTGAACCAGGGTACCAGGCTTGCCTTATGGGATTTCTCTCCCAGGACAAGGGAATAATGATAAGAACTAAAATTCCTAATGCTATTTCCTGTAGGCAAATGCCTTGCTTGTGTTATCTCCACTTGTTACCCTATCTCTGAGAAGAAGGGAAATTATTTTTATTTTGCTACCAGAGAAAGGCAGCTTAGAGAGGTTAAGTAGTTAATTTAATGTGGATCTGCTGTCTAGGTCTCTACCTTTTCCTGCTCTCCAAGCTGCTTATCTAAGAAGACACTCTTAAATAAGGCTGGAGGCGGAGGTAAGTCAGCAGCAGGATGGATTTAAGGGTGAGTCAGCTAGGTGTTCTGCCTGGGGGTTTTAAACTCTGGGACAGCATTCCAGGAGCTTTTTTCCTGTTGAGTTCCCTGGCAGGGGACATTAGGGCTGGGTCTGAGACTGGTGGGTGGGAGGGAGGCAGACTTCTTTATCATTCTTCTACTAACCAGTGGCTTCAGTGCAGGGGTGGGGAGCCAGCCTGGTTCACTTGTCTTCTGATTAAATTGAAATGTCTCTTTTTGAACAAGGGTGTTAGCTATGCCAATGAGTTCCAGTTGTGAGCAGTGTGGGGCTCCTCAGATGCACTCTGACTCCTTCGCCCATCCTGCATTCCCAGCTCTTCAGGTGGTCTGGAAACACCACCTGCACTGTGTTAGCTCTTCAGTGGATGGTGCTCTGCCCACCAGCACAGAGCTCAAGTCTGGGCATTTCTGTTCCATTCCTCCCAGTCCACCTGCAGCCTGGGGGCGATGTGTGACCTTGTGGGATATGAAGGACCACTTATGCCTGTGGTCCAAACAACTCTGAGCTGGAACTCACACTCCAGAGTGCCTACGGATCAGGCTGATGCATTGTCTGCAGGACTTGGCCCAAGTCATCCCTATATGCTTGGCTCCTCCTCTTTGTTCTGTTTCTCCCACTGCCCCATTCCTTCTCCTTGAGAGCCTTCCTTAATCATCACTGCCCACAATTTCTGTGTCAGGGACACCTTCTGGGAAACTCAACCTAAGCCAAACATTCCTTAAATCATGCCATTGTTGCCCTGCTAAGTTTTGCTCTTGATATAAAACCCGTTGTTCTGATGGGAGGGTTGAAATATGGGAGATCTGTTGGGTGGTATAATCTGATATCTCTTTAAACTGACACTCTTTAAAAGTTTGGCTTCTATTGCACAGTAGTGGGTGAGAAAGTGGTAATCTCTTACTGATAAAAACTATATCTGGAAACAGACCCACGGGAGTACCCTTGACATACTATATAGCCAGTAATGCAGCCCTCATTTTTCTGTGCTTCCTGTTCTCTTTTTAGTTATCTCCACAGTTTCCTAAACTAAAATACAGTTGGTAGAAGAAATCACTATTTTCTGATGCACAGCATTAACCAAGATTTATCCACTGCCAGAAATTCAGTGATGACAGCTACTGGTTTTTCCAGTGACTCTGGCTCTCAGGAAAGATTTTGTGAGAAATTACATTTCTTCATATGATGGTTAGGCATATCAATCTCCTACTGGTGATCATTTATATACATTTGGGAAAAGTACCTTTCAGAGGAAAATCTAAAAATAATAAAGCAATTCATGTAGCTAGGTAAAAAGCAGTTGTTACTCAGTTTCTTTGCTCATGCATTCATTAATTAAAAAACATGTAGTGTGAGTGTAAGTGTGCAAGACACTGTGCTAAGTGCTGGTGGGAGGTGTGCACAGACATTAGCCTTTTCTTCCTCTGCCAGCTGGGTGGGTGCAGTCTTGTGGGGAGCGGAAGGGGACCCCAGATCATCACAGAGCATGACTGAATCAGACTATTCCTGCACATGGAGAGTCTACAAATGGAACCAGAGAGCTAAGTGTTTTGTCCTGCTAAGGGAACAGGCCCTATTGGTGCTGAGGGTAAAGTGCCAGGCTAGTGACAGTGCAGGGGCACTTGTCTTTGTGATGGAATAGTGGACACTGTCAGGTCTTGCCCTATGCCAAATGCATGTATTAGTTTACTGCATCCTTCTAGCTGCCTGTGAGGTAGGGGCTACTATTGTCCCTATGTTATAGGGAAGCTAAATGTCCTGCCCAAGTTCACACAGCTAAAAACTTGGTAAAGCTGGGATTTGAACCTGGACATCTTGGCATAGACCTGAGTCTATGCTTTGAAGAGCAATCCCATGTGTATCAACTGTCAAAAGGGCAAAGAAACAAGAGCCTCCCATAGGAATGGAGTTCACCAACTCTGTTGATTGTTGATTACTTTGTTGATTCTTCTACCATTGGCTGTGACCCACACTATGCTGAATATGTGGTGCTCTCAATCAACAACTAAACTACATGCATGCCATGTCTTGGTATAAAGCCAGATCTCCACCATGAAAGAGACACTCAGGAGCCATGGAGTCCACAGAAAGAGTAGATCTGGCAGAAGGAGAAATGACCACATTCTAGGAGGAAATGCATATGACATTCTTGGGGTGCCCTAGAGATAATCCTGATGGGGAAGGTTTGGGGTGCTATGGATGAAATGTGTCTCCCCTAAATTCACATGGTGAAGCCCCAACCTGCAATGTGACTGTATTTGGGGATATGTACTGTGTGGAGGTAACTAAGATTGAATAAGGTCATAAAGTAGGCCCCGATCCAATAAGATTGGTGACTTTATCAGAAGAGACACCAGAACTCTCTCTCTCTGTACACCATGTGAGGATACAGTGAGAAAGTAGATATCTGCAAGCCAAGAAGAGGGCTGTCACCAACAACTGAATCAGCTGGCACTTTGCTCTTGGACTTCCGGTTTCCAGAAAGAGGAGGAACTTATTTCGGTTGTGTAAGACCCCTGGTCTCTGGTATTTTGTTTGAGCAACTGAACAGACTAAGACAGATTTTGGCACTGAGATGTGGGGATCTGTAACAAATCCCTTAATACGAAGAAGGGCCTGGGGACTGGGTGATGGGTGGAGGCTGGAAGAATGTCGAAGCACCTGCTGGTAAGACATCTGTTAGCAAAGACCTAGATTGCTGTGAAAGGCCTGTAGGTGGAAAACAACATTGAAGGGGATTCTAGGGAAGAATCGGAAAGAAATGAGAACTGCAAAGAAGGTCTCCCTCTTCTTTTTTTTTTTTTAAGTTTATTTATGTGTTTATTTTGAGAGAGAGAGAGAAAGAGAGAGAGAGAGAGCGAGGGAGAGAGAGAGAGAGAGAGCACGTGAGCCGGGGAGGGGCAGAGAAGGAGAAAGAAAATCCTTTTTTTTTTTTTAATAATTTATTGTCAAGTTGGTTTCCATATAACACCCAGTGCTCATCCCCACAAGTGCCCTCCTAAGCAGGCTCTGCACTGCCCCCACGATAGCCGGGCTGGAAACCCACAAACCATGAGATCATAACCTGGGCTGAAGTCAGCTGCTTAATGGAGTGACCCAGGCTCCCCAGATCTCTCTCTTTTTGGAGAATAAATCAAGGGCAGAAGATTAATTGTTAATAAACATAAAGGCCATCCTGATTTCCATTGCCTAAGATGGAAATGAGCGATGTCATTAGAAACTGGAGGGAAGGCATTGTCTGCTATAAAGTGGCAAAGAACTTGGCTGACTTGTGTTTTAGTGTTTGTGGAAGACATAAATGTGAGTGCTAATGTTGGATGTTGAACTGGATCCTCCTGAGTGTATGCAATAAAATGTGAGGGGAGAGATGAATTGAAGAAGGAATTGTTAAGAAAAAGGAGCTAGAACTGAATGGTTTGGAAAGTTCTCATCCTACCCATATTGATAAGGAGTTTGGAGTGGTGTGAGCCACAGATTTAACCAGCCACTTCTGCAGAAGCTAGGAATAGAGGTGGGATTGTTCCGGCCAAGACACTAAAGGGACAGAGAAAATAGGACAGAATTAAGAATTGTCATGAGATTTTTTTTTTTTATTCTAATAGGACTGGATGATAGAGCTATTTGGCTGTGAACAAGCTTTCTCCTTCAAAAAAAAATCAAAGAATTTCCTCAGAATAAAGTCAGAGGTCATTAGGGCTGCCACTCCCACCACAGACCCTGGGCACAGGCCTATTTCCTCCTTGGTTTCAGAGGGCAAGGACCTTGCAGAGAACTGTGGGGATGAGGGTTGTTTTCCACTGATTTGAAGGATCAAATCAGTGTGAAATGATTGATTGTGGGTCAGTCCAGCTGGACTGACCCACAGAGCCATAGGGATGAGCCTGCTACCCCTTGGCCATGTCAACAAGCCAAGGAGGTTGTTCTTCAGCCTTAAGATCTAATGGAATTTTCCTGGACAATTTTGGACTTGCTGGGGACCTGTCACCCTTCCTTCTTTCCTATTTCTCCTTTTTGAAAAGTGGTCTCACCTATTCCTTTCTCACCATTATATTTTGGAAGCATGTAACTTGCCTGCTTCACAGGTTCACAACTGGAAACGAATTTTGCCTCAGGAAGAACTATACCTTGAATCTCACTTGTATCTGATTTAGATGATATGTGGATGGGACTTTGGGCTATAGACTTTAGGACTGATCTTAGGACAAGTTAACACTCTAACTCATTGGGCTTAAGGGCAGGTGGGGAAAAATGAGTGTATTTTGCATGCAAGAAGGACATGAATTTGGGGAGACTTTAGGTGGAATGTGATGGATTAAATGTTTGTGTCTCCTCCTAATTCCTGTGTTGGAGCCCCGAGCCCCAATCCCCAATGTGAGTATATTTGGAGATAAGGCCTTTATGGAGAAATTAAGATTCATTGAGGTTATAAGTGTGGTGCCCTGATCCAGTAAGATTGCTTACTTTATCAGAAGAAACATCAAAACTCACTCACTTTCTACCATGTGAGGACACTGCAAGGAGGTGGCTGTCTACAAGGCAGGAAGAGGGCAGTCATCAGGAACTGAATCAGCCAGCACCTTGATCTTGGACTTCTGGCCTCCAGAACTGTGAGGAATATATTTCTATTATTAAGCTACACAGTCTGTGGCACTCTGTTATGGCAGCTGAGCAGAGTAAGATGAGAGTCAAGGATCAGGGTGGGGGCTGCTTTGGAGGCACTACAGTAGATCTGGGGCCCCAGAAACAATGAAGGCATGTAGAGAAGACAATGGGGGCTCCTTGGCTGAGGAAGCCTTGGGAGCCAAGGGACAAAGGGTGTACCTCAGATCCCCTCAGACAGCCTTGGTCCTGGTCTTCTTGGTGTCCCTCTTCTGCTGCTTTCCAAGGCCCAATGAGATAAATTGTTGTATATTGTTTGGTGAGAAGGGATGTTCTCTTCCCATGGCTTTGGGCACCAACTTGCCCAGACTTACAGGTGTTCATTGACATCATGGTTGGACTGTCACCCATGGGACACATTTCCCCAGCCATGTCCCTTCCTAATGAGATTGCACTACCATCTCCTCAGGAGGGTTCATTTCTACAGAAGGAGTTTGGGCAATTTCCCCAGGCTCTCTAGTGCCTTGCTTCCTATGATTATAAAATTCAATAATAACAGAGCTGGTGCCAGTGAGTGCCATCCAAATAAGTGGAAAATTCCAACAGGCCCTTAGAAAAGGTTGGCACATGGCAAACATTCAATCTCTGCTAGCTGTCAGTGATGAGGACAATGAGAAGTAGAGATTTCCAGATCCTTTTCCAGCTTCATGAAAGGTCTCATCTTTGATTTTCACTTTAGCTGGAAACATGCAAATATACTTGAATGGTATGAAGGATGCTTAAAAGTCTCTATTGCAGCTCACCACATGAGCTCTGAAGTCTACCAGGGCAGGGCTGAGACCTTATTATACACACCACCTACATGACCTTAGAGATACTTTAACTTCTGTGAACCTTGGGTCCCCCCACGTGGAGCCTCAAAAGCCTCGTTCACACTTGGGATGTTGTCAGAGTTTTAATGAGAACTAGTGCTTACCAGGTGCTTCTTGCATAACAGTCTTGCTTCTTGCACTCTTGGGTAGCTCTTCTTGGAAATAAATGTATCAGTGTGTTAGTCTGCTAAGGCTACCATAACAAAGTACCACAGACTGGGTGGCTCAAACAACAAAAATGTATTTTCTCTCAGTTCTGATAAAAAATTATAGCAAAGATAAATGGGCTAGAGGAAAAAAAACCAGGAAAATCAACAAAAAACAAAAAAATAAGAAAAAAACAAGGGAAATCAACAAAACCAAAAGTTGTTTCTTTGAAAATATCAATAAAATTCACAAACCTTTACCTAGATTGACTCCGGAAAAAAGAGAAGTCTCAAATTACTAATACCAGTAAGTAATATGAAAACATTACTACGGATTCTACAGATATAAAAAAGGGTTATAAGAGAGTATCATGAACAATTATACATCAAAAAATTGGATAACTAGACAAAGTAGACAAATTTCTATAAACACAAATCTACAAGGACTAAGTCATGAGAATACTGAAAATTTTAATAGACCTGTAAACAGTAAGAAGATTGAATCTGTATTCAAACATCTGACGAGGATAAACTCTGGTCCATCAGGCTTTCCTGGTGAATTCTACCAAATATTTAGAGAAGAACTAACACCAGTCATTTCAAAATAAACGAAGAGGAGCAATACTTCCCAACTCATTCTTTGATGCCAGCATTGCCCTGATAATAAAGCCAAAGACACTACAGAGCAGAAAATTATAGAGCAATATACCTTATGAATATTGATGCAAAAAATACCTCACAAATAAATATCAAACTGAATTCAGTGACCTATTAAGAAGATTGCACCATGACCAAGTCAACTTTTTACCTGGAATTCAGAGATGGTTCTACATACTCCAACATATGAAAATCAATCAATATAACACACCACAATAAGAGAATAATGGGGGAGAAAACCCATATGATTATCTCAATAGACGCAGAAAAAGTATTTGACAAAATTCAACACTCTTCCATGAAAAAACTCTCAACAAACCAGGAATAGAAGGACACTCCCAAAACAAAATGAAACAAAACAAAACAAAACAAAACAAAACAATTATCCAAAAACTCATAGTGAACACCATACTCAACAGACAGAAACCTTTTTCTCTAAGATCAAAAGACAAGGAGAAGATGTTCACTTTAACTATTTTTATTTAACATAATACTGGAAGTTCTAGCCAGAACAATTAGGCAAGAAAAATAAATAAAAAAATATCCATACTAGAAAGAAAGAAGTAAAATTATCTTTGCTCACAGATAATATGATCTTACATGTAGAAACCTTGAAAGATTCCACACAAAAAAAATTTGTTTGAAAAACTAAATGAATTCAGCAAAAACTTTGCTACTGCAGGATACAAAATTAACACACATAAATCAGATGCATTTCTATACACTAACCATAAACAATATTAAAAGGAAAGTTTTAAAAAAAATTTATTATTTATTATCAAGTAAATAATTTGATTTTATATAATTTTATTTATTTATTTATTTATTTATTTATTATTTATTTATTTATNTGAATTTACTTAACCAAGAAGTTGAAAGATTTGTACATTAAAAACTATAAAACTTTGCTGAAAGAAACTTTTTTTTTTTTACAAATAGTTTATTGTCAAGTTGGTTTCCATATAACACCCAGTGCTCATCCCCACAAGTGCCCTCCTCCATGCCCATCTCCCCCCTCCCCCCCCATCAGTCCTCAGTTNCTGAAAGAAACTTAAAAAGATATAAATAAATAGAAAGACATCCATGTTCATGGATTAGAAAACTTAATTTTCTTATAATGTCAATAATAACCAAAATGATTTACAGATTCAGTGCAAGTTCTATCAAAATCCCAATGTTAATTTTTGTAGTAATAAAAAAAATCCATCCTAAGATACATATGAAATTTCACAAGACCCTAAATATATGAAAGGATTCTGAAAAAAAGTTAAAGGACACTCACTTTCTAATTTCCAAACTTACTACAAAGCTACAGTAAACAAAGTCATATGATACTGGCATAAAGACAAATATACAGACCAATGGAATACAATAGAGATCTCAGAAATAAACTTTTACCTGTATGGTCAAATAATTTTTGATAAGTGTGCCAACACCACTTAATGAGGAATTTTCAATAAATGGTGCTGGAAAAACTGGATATCAACAGGACAAAGAATGCAGTTGGATCCTTATTTAATACTGTATACAAAACTTAACTTAGAAGAGATCAAATACCTAAATAGCCAAAACTATAAAATTCTTAGAGGAAAACAGGGAAAAGTCTTCACTACATTGGATTTTGCAATGACCTTTTGGATAGAAAACCAATGGCACAGGCAACAAAAGGAAAAGCAGACAAATTGGATTTCATGAAGTTACACAAAAATTGTTCATCAAAGACACTATTGCTGGTAAGAGGGGAACTTATATAATAAGAGGAAATATTTGTAAATCAAATATCTGATAAAGACTCATATCCAGAATGTAGAGAGAACCCCTAAGATTCATAAACAACAAAATCAAATACCCTGATTATAAAAGTGAAAAAAGTGGGTTGTGTGAGGATTGAACAACTGGCATGGGATTCAAACTTGGAGAAAAGTCCATTCCTTGTTCCTCTTATTTGCTGTCCTGCCATTTTGTTGAGGGTACTGGTCTCCTGCTTTACCTACAGGAGAGATTCCAATGGTGGAAATGTCTGATGGAGGGAGAGGCTGATGGGATAGCTGTGTGGGGTCATCAGAACTGCTGGACATGCTCACATGGCAGCCTACAGACAGACAACTCACTCTCTGGGTTGCATGCAGGGCTGGCCTGTAATGTGAGAGCAGGTGGAGTGGGGCTCAGGGGTCTCAGAAAACATCCCCTGGGTAAGTCCTGATGAAAATCTCACACCTCAGGTTAAGTGAGAGTGGAGCCCCTGAGCCAATGTTGGCTCTGCATTGACTATTTGGGCAGCTGGTGTGTAATAGGGCTTCCATGTCTGTGTGTCCCAAACTTGGATTGCATAGATCCCTTTTAAAGGGATTTGTCCCTTAAAGCATGGAGTTGGTGTCACCACTGTCACTGAAGTTAATGTGAGCACTTCCACAGCTGTTTGTAGAGTCACAAGAGGAAGGAAAAGTTTTAGGCTTCCAAGGGTGTCAGACTGTGAGAAGGTAAATATGTGTGGGGGACTAATGGAATAAGGTTTGTTTGTGCAGGTCCGTCTCAGTGCCAACTTTCTGTCTTCTTCATGGCCATAAAACTTCCACGGGAGAGGGGATTTATGGCAGTTCTCATTTCCCAGAAGTTTTTGCTTTTATTCAGATAAGGAAAGCTCCGGGAAGGCTTCCTTCTGCATCTGTTGCATTTCAAATGCCTTTAGCTCAAAATAATCATGCTGAACCAGCATGTTTTGAGCTGGCATACTCTGAAGAATTTTGTTCACCCATTTGAAACTTTAAGATGTCTCATATATTAAACGAGTTGGTGGTATGGAGAGAGAGATTCAGGTAAGAAAGTTGGGACATGAGCGATCTGTAAACAGCGAGAATTATAGACTGGGACAAGCAGATAAGAACAAATCCAGGCACATTGCCCAAATCTTACCAAATCAGTCTCTCTGTTCTGGGGATAGCTCGATCTACTTAAACAGTTGTGTCTCATTTTGGGTGGCAGATTGCACCCTTTATGACACTCCTGTGGTGATGGTGTGTTAGGCAGATCTGACCATGTTGAGGGCATACAGAGATATTGGGGGTTCATTTCCAGACTACTGCGATATAGCAGATATCACAAGAAAGTGAGTCAAATGAATTATTTGGTTTCCCAGTGCATATAAAACTTAAGTTTAACTATACTGTGGTCTAATAAGTGTGCAACAGCATTAGGTCTAAAATAACAATGTACATGCCTTAATTAAGAAATACTATATTGCTAAAAAGAGTTTAACCATCATCTGAACTTTCAGTGAGTCATAATCACTGATCACAGATGACTTTAACAAATACAATAGTAAGGAAAAAGTTTGGAATGTTGTGAGAATTAGTAAAATGTGATATGGAGACATAGAGGGAGCAAATGCTGTTGGAAAAATGATGCCAATAGACTTGCTTCATGCAGAGTTGCCACAATCCTTCCATTTGTAAAAGAAACAGTATCTTTAAAGTGCAATAAAGCAAAATGCAAAAAGACAAGATACACCTGTAATAATTTCCAGAGAGGCAGTGAGGCCAAGAAGACCTATCCTTGGATCCCCTCACCCCCCACCCCCGGCACCCACTCTGGTGGCTCAGGTGCAGCTCCCAGGGTCTTTAGAATGAAGACATGAGGACTGATGGGTGTGTGGGGGGGTGATGGGCATGGAGGAGGGCACTTGTGGGGATGAGCACTGGGTGTTATATGGAAACCAACTTGACAATAAACTATTTGTAAAAAAAAAAAAAAAATGAAGAAATGAT
>NW_027532855.1:1202358-1275071 GCF_008692635.1 Crocuta crocuta
TGGGTGTTATATGGAAACCAACTTGACAATAAACTATTTATAAAAAAAAAAAAAAATGAAGACATGATGTCACCCAGCCATGTTGTTATCACTGCAGTGTTTTACTACTGATACAAGTGGTATTCATTTCTGATATCAGAAAAACATGTGCTGAGGCTTCAAAGCAAACCCGCAGATGAAGCCCTGGTATGTTCCAATTTACTCCATCCTCCCTTCTCCAAACAGTCCTTGTCTGACAGAACCATACTGCTTAGGAAACATCAGGGAAAGATAATGGGATTCACAGGATGAAGGCCCTGGGGCCAAAAGCTATTTACTCTGGATGTTTGGGGCTCCATCTTTGCACATGCTTTGAGGTTGGTGTATTTTATTTTCCTAAATCTCTTGACTATATTGGCATAAGGTTTGTAGACCAGAAATAGTACAGGGCTGAGCAGAATAAACTGTGTCCTTAATTCCCACCCACTCTCAACCCAACCATAACCCCTTAACTGGAGATTGGGGAAATGTTTTCTCAATCCCCCTTAGGAAGAAAAAGAAAAGCAAAGAAAGGACAGATAAAAGGCTTTCCTTACACTCAAACACGGCCTCCTAAGGGGCCTCTGGAGGCATGTGGGTTAGGGCCACACAGGCCCTGCCCTACAAGCCAGTGGTGCCATCACCAGGCCACCAGCATTCTCCAGGTTCTTTCCCTCAGCCCTGAGAGCTATCAGTTGTCAGAGCTTCAGGCTCCTCTGGTCCTATCCCCAGACTCTAACCCCTCTTCCCTTATGAATGGTTCCCTAGTTCCAGAAGGATTCCCTATCCTTAAACAAGTTTCCTGAATGATTTTTACACCAACACTTTTTAAAAAGGCCTCTGTCCCATTCTCATATAAACATTTAGGAAAAGATTTTGAGCAAACCTGATTTTAAATGCAATCACTCGGTGGCCCCTTTACATGGGAGTTCTGCTCCATGTTCATGGTACAGGGGCACAGGCCACACATGGGTGCACCTGGGACCCTGATGGGGACAGATCAGGAGTCCCAACAGACTGGCTTGCAGGCATGCTGCAGGGGACTTTTGCTGAGGAGGCCCTGTAGTCACCAAGAGACCAGGTTGGGTGTGGTGAAACAGCCAGAACTCAGTGGGGAAATTCGCAGGGCCAGGGCACAAAGTTTACCTGCTAATCTCACCCAGGCTTTCCAACTGAGCAGAATCCCACCCTGCGGATGAGTCTGCTTTTATTCTTCATGTCTTTCTTTATTATTATTTTATTTTTTAATAGTTTATTGTCAAGGTGGTTTCCGTATAGCACCCAGTGCTCATCCCCACAAGTGCCCTCCTCCATGCCCATCACCCCCTTCCCCTCTCCCCCACCCCCATCAGCCCTCAGTTTGTTCTCAGCAAGGCCTGGCAGGGCAGTGGCACTGCTCAGTGAGGGTTTTAAGTGAGGACTGGAGGTGGGGTGCCCTGCTCAGTGCAGCACTTTCCTGTCACTAAGACAACTGTGTGGCTGTCCTTAGAGTTATACAGTTATTACTATGCATAATAATAGGACATTCCTGTACAGAAGACACTTTGCACTAACTAACCCTTCCAGTGGCTTCCAGCCCCATCACCAACCCCACATGTAAATTTTCTGTATTTTACTCATCATTCCCTGATGATGCTTTCCTGGATTATTTATTTGTTGTGGATTGTTTCCCCCATGAGGAGAGAAGTCCCAAAGAAGCAGGAACCTTGGGGTAACTGGGTGGCTCAATTGGTAAAACGTCTGACTCTTGATTTCAGCTCAGGTCATGATCTCAAGGCTGTGGGATTGAGCCCCACGTGAGGCTCTGGCTGACAGTGTGGAGCCTGCTTGGGATTCTCTCTCTTGCTCTCTCTCTGTTCCTCCTCCACTTATGCTCTCTCTCTCTCTCTCAAAATAAATAAATAAACATTAAAAAATAAAAAAAAGCAGGGACATTGTCACAGCTTTTCACTGTTGTCTTCTGATGCCCAGAACAGTGCCGGGCCTAAGACAAGTGTCTGTAGTAATTTTTGAGTGAGTGCATGTGTGGATGGGCCACTGGTCTGAGGTGGCTGGGTAGGTGAAGAGCAAAAGGCAAGTTTTCAGTGCTGTTCTTTCTGGGACAATGATGTGCTTTTCTGCATAACCACACAGCTGCCTGCTGGTGTCCACACCTGTGCTCTTGAAAACACGTTCCCAGTTCAACAAAGTTCCAGGGCCAAAGTTTCTAAGAAAGCCCCAGTCCTACTCAGAGAAGGCTCAGTCCTGTTCCAGCAAGAGACCAGCCAGTACCAATGATGGGTGCATGTTCTGTTTGGCCATAAGGAAGGCAGTGGATGATGTAACAAAGGGGAGCATGCTAACCACATGTGCTCCAACTCCTATGAGTGACAGTGAGCTCCTGTTCAGCAACTCCTTCTGTCCGAATAGTAAAGACAATAGGGCTTTCTCCTACACAATGTTCTTGATTTAATTTCTGCTGAAGCACAGGCAAGCATATGTTCTGTCTGCAAGCCCATTCAACTTTAGATCTCTGGTGACCATGGGCCAAGAGCAGAGGTCCTCTGGTCTTGGTACTTCCTGGAGAGGTGGACCCTGGCGGACAACAGAAGAGGTGCTATTGGCTTTTTCTGTGGGAAAGAGTGGTTGATCTGGCTCAGGGACACTTGTGGACTGTGTTGGATTGGGATGTCTGCCTTCTGCCATGGAGTGACCCATCTTGAAAAAGTAAGGACAGCTGGCACTTTTGGGTCAGAATACTTCCCCCAATGTGGGAGACAAGAAGCTTGAAACAGGAGGAATGATGAAAAAAAGAGGAAGTGAGGCTCACTTGGGAAGCTCAGCTGCAGCCACAGTTTGTCATTTGGAAATAGATGCAGTGGCCGCAGTAATGGTAGGCACCTTGATTGTTTATGATGCCATTCCTGGCCCTCCAAGGAACTGGCTACCAAGTTCCTGGCTGCAGTATGATGCCTGCCTTGACAGCTGAGAGTCAAGCTTTTTTTGTTCACCTGCTTGAGGTTTTGGCAGGTGGGCCCCATGACAGGAGTGCTTTCCAGAAATAGAAACCCCATTAGCAACCCCAGCACAGCAGTTAAAGCCCACACCAAGCAGTCATTCATGTTGTGTTAGGAGACATGACCAGGAAAACAAAACCCAAACTCAATCACACCACAACCCATTGGTAATAAAGTGGAATTTACTTTCAGTCTGCTTATAGCAGAGTCGAAGGAAGATGGTGGACTTCAGAAAATAGGGTGTCTGTGATACTACCAATAGGAACAAATGGGGATTGGGGTGGGGGTGGACAGGATGACTCAAGGGAACTTATGCCTGAGTGTAAGGTCTGTACTAACCGGGATCCGAGACTCAGAGAAACAGAATTTATACCCTGGCTTAATCAATCCCAGCCTAGGTAGAATGGTGAGTCACTTTCCATCTTATAAGTTAGGAGTGACACTTTTTGCCCCATCTGCTTCCTGTCCTACATACTACCTGCCCTATCAACTCTCTGTCCTATCTACTACCTGCTCTACCTGCTACCCTGGTTCAGTCTCCCTTGCTTGAGTCCCAGCCTCCAACTGGTGTGGCCTCAGGCAAACAAGCTCAGTTCTCAGCATGTTAGAGGAAGAGGCCTGATAGTAGAAGCCCCTTTATGCTAAGAATAAATAACATTCTCTCTGTGCTGTGGAAGCATACAGCCATGAAAATGTTCTTTCTTGTGCTCTGCCTGATGCATATTTAGAGATGAAATTCCACCAATGGGACCCACAGCTCTGGCTAGTTACAACGACCAGCACAAAGGAATTCAGATCCTTTGAGCTTCTCCCAGGGCAAGGTCATCCCTCAAACTATAGCTGGGTCACAATGCCCTAGAGGGCTTGCTAAGCACAGATGGCTGCACCATGTTCCAGGGTGTCTGCTTCAGTGGGTTGGGTTGGGATCTAGAATTTGCATTTCTTGCAAAGTCCCACGGGATGTTGATGTTGCTGGCTGGTGACCCTACATTGAGGCTCATAGGTGTGAACACTTGCCTAACAAAAGTTCCATCCCCTCAGTTTCTCAGAATGTGACATGTTTGGAGATAGGGTTGTTAAAGAGGTATTCAGAGTTCCACTGGTAGCAGAATTTGAGATTGAACCTCAGGAGCCCTAAGCGGCCCTACCACTGCCTCTGGCTTTGTTACCATATCCTCCCACATCCCCACCCCTACCTTCCACAAAGAAGCCACTGCCAGCCCCCATCACCATCCCCACAACCATGAGCACTGAGACCTGGACGCAGACCCAGCAGCTGCCCACTGCCCCACTCTGCCATTCCACCCTCAGCACCATCCACACCAAGTCAGGCACTAGAGGCAGCCACCCAAGGAATGGAGGCTCAGGCAGCCTCACATTGGTGGTCGCCTACTGCTGGGGACAAGGTCATTGCAGTGAAGGTAAACAAACAGCAAAATGGTTCAATATAAGAAACAGGAATGACTCCAAAGAAGATGTATCTGTAGATCAGACTGCTATTAAAGAGAACTCCAGGAAGTGCCTTCACAGTGAAGGAGAGGGAGAGACTGTGGAGTCTGTTGTTGAAGGAGAAAAGGGTGTGGAGGCAGCAAATGTGACAGGTCTAGTGGAGCTCAAGTGCAAGGTGGCAAAGAGACAGAGGCAGCACATCCACCAGCTGAGAATATGTTCCTTGCCAAGGTGGAGCAAGGAGGTGCTGAGTAAATGTACCATCTTTACCATCACTTGGCTTAGTCATCCAACAAGAAGAAATGAATATGAAATTCCAGCAATAAGAAATGAACAAAAGATTGGAGATAAAGACCCTAAGTGCTTGCTTTTTGTCTACTGACCAGATAACTAGAATATTTGCATTATCTATGCAGCATGGGGCTTTTATTATTTTTACCTGAAGACATCTATCTCTTTTTGGTAATGACAAAAAGTTTTTTGAAGCCTGTTTTTTCTCAAAACATCTTTAAAGGTTTTTAAATTGTTTCATATCTGGTCATGTTGAGAGTTTTAATAGCCTGATTTTAAATTTGTAATAAAAGTTTATAACTTGATTTCTTTCAAAAAGGTCAACAAACAGCAAATGCCTGTTAATTAAGGTCTTAAATAATTGCCAAGAAAGAAAGAAAGAGAGAGAGAGAGAGAGAGAGAGGGAGAGAGAGAGAGAGAGAGAGGGAGGGAGGGAGGAAAGGAGAGAGGGAGGGAAGGAAAGAGAGAATGAGAGAGAGGGAAGGGGAGGAAGGGAGGAAGGGAAAGAAAGAAAGAAAGAGAGAGAGAGAGAGAGAGGGAGGGAGGGAGGAAGAAAGGAAGAAAGAAAGAAAAACAAAGGAAGGAAGAAAGAAAAACAAAAGAAGGAAGAATGGAAGGAAGTAAGGGAGGGAGGAGAAAGAAAGAGAAAAATAAATGAAAGAAAGGAAAGAAAGAAAGAAGGAAGGAAAGAAAGAGAGAAAGAAAGAGGAAGGAAGGAAGGAAGGAAGAGAAAGAAAGGAAGACACAGACATATACACAGGGAAGACCATGTGAGGACACAGAAAGAGAGCAGTCATCTACAAGCCAAGGAGAGAGGCCTCAGAAGAAACCATTCCTGCGGACACCTTGGTCTCTCACTTCTGGCTTCTAGAAGTGTGAGGAAATTGATTTTGGTTGTTTAGCCCCTGAGTCTGTAGTTCTTTGTTCTTGAGCCTGAGCAAATGAATACACCCTACCTTCAGTGTCTTAGAGGTGGGTAAACCATTTAAACCCTTGTATTCCTCACAATATGAGACTCAGTGCTGGATTATAATTGAGCCTCAAAAAACAAGTGCCAATGACAACAGTGACAGCAATAACTCATTCTTAGTGCACTTGATCAAATGTGCTACTATGTAAACAGTACAGATTGAAGGTGGAGCCAGGAGAGCATAAACTGAGGGGTGGTCTGTGTCCCAGCCAGCTGCCATGGTGCAGGTGAGCTCACCTCTTTAAGGCCTGAATGTCTTATTGTAAAATGAGGGGAATAAAGACACTGTTCTAAAAAGGCTGTCCCTAAAATTTGCATACGATAATTAAAGTCAAGAATTTGGCACAGTGCTGAGCATAGAATACAGACACAATAGGAAGTTAGCTATTATTAGGTTTTTTCTACCAGTAATTATGATGATAATCAAAAAAGCACAGTAAGATTAAGTAAAAATTTGCCTCAGCACACTGCAGAATGAAATTTGTACTTAGACAGATAAATCTAATACAAAGAGGCTTTGTAATTTGTTTGGACCATTTTGTCTGCAGAGCAAGAAGGTTGGCAAAGGCCCACCTCCATTTTTTTCTTGTCAAACCTACAGATTATTTTGTTCCTCATTTTACAGTGATAAAATTTTATTAGAAATGTGAAACATTCACTGAAAATGAAATGAAATAAAAAGCTATCCAAAGCTCATGAACCTAAGGGTGTAATATTTTTAAACACACTGAATTTTTTTATATTTGAGAGAGAGATAGAGAGAGAAAGAGAGAGAGAGAGAATTTTAAGTAGGCTCCACACTCAGCACAGAACCTGAAGGAGGGCCTGATCCCACAACCCTGGAATCATGACATGAGCTAAAAATCAAGTCAGATGCTCAACTGACTGAGCTACCCAGGTGTCCCAGGCCATGATATTTTTTAAAAACATATTTCTTTCCTATCTTTCAAAAAATCTTTTTTGCACATACTACTTATTTGTATCAAATTTGTACATGTACATAGTCTAAAAAGTCAAACTGTTCTATGAGGCTCTGTGCCGGGTACAGCCTGCCCTCTCCCAGCCTGTGCTCCATTTCTTGCTGATATCCTTCAACTTATTCTTCTGGTCTATCTTCCTATGTCTAAGTCACACATCTATGTTGCTACATCTTGATTTTTCAGACCTATACATTATCTATTAACTTTCTTTGTGAAGATGGGATTTAACTCCTATGGTGTCATTACCAGAATGGCAGTGGACAAGGGTTTCACTGGGTACCCAACTCACCAGATGCAACAGACTTTAACCTCTGATTGCTCTGTCCCAGGATGCAGAACATGAAGGCAGAATTCCCAGCATCTTCATCCAGCAGAAGCCCAACAGCCACTTCTTCTGCCTCCTCAGCCATTTGGGATGTGGATGGCTGCCAGCAGGTAGAAGAGCCATGTTGTGTGGGGTTACCTGGATGCAAACAGGCCATAGCCATGGTTTCCCCTCTATTTCTACACTCTTCTGGTTTGTAGGCCCGAGGCTGGTGTGTCAGCTCACAACATCCCCACTTGAGGGCTGCCCTGGTTCTAGGGCAAACCAGGTAGGGACTGTTTTCCTCTAGCTTATTTCTAGGCCTTCAAGGAAGCTGTACTGTTAGAAGACAGACTCTGAAGTCTTTTTATCAGACAGGCCTTGGGCATCCCAGGACTGTTACCAACTTCTTACTCACACATACATATTCACCTTGCCTGCAACACACACACACACAAACACACACACGTGCACACACACACACACACACACAAGCACAGATTACCACACTTCCAACCTCTTCTCAGCATAGCTATGTTGCAGTTTTGGTGAAGTCCCCATTCAGTGTTTATATTCTGTGACTATTTCACTAGCATTAACAGATGAGCCCTGTAGTATACTATGATTGTTTTTTGTTCCCTGTGTGATTTTTTTTGTTTTCCCAGGAGTTCATAATTGTATTGTTGTTTTTATTTTTACTTTTCAAATATAAATCACCAATTTATTCTCAAACTCTTCTCCACTTATTTAATTTAAGATACTCATGCCAGATGCTCTTTTATTTCAATACACTTTATTTTTTAGAGCAGTTTTAAGTTTGTAGCAAAATTGAATGGGAAGTACAGAAAATTTCCCTACTTCCCTACACTTGTCCCCATATCCTCCAACTATCAATGTCCCACACCAGTGATACATTTGTTTTGATCAATGAACATACTATTTATACTATTCATACATCAATACACTATTAACACCCAAAGTTTACAGTTTACATTAGGTTTCATTAGGGTTCACTCTTGATGTTGTACATTCTATAGGTTTTGATAAGTGTATAATGACATCATTACAGTGTTTTATAGACCAATTTTACTGCCCTCCCAATCCTTTGTGCCTTGCTTATTTATTTCTCCTTTGTCCCTAGCCCCTGGCAACCACTGATCTTTTTATTATCTCCATAGTTTTGCCTTTTCCAGAATGTCATATGTTGGAAACATATACCATGTAGCCTTTTCAAATTGGTTTCTTTTACTTAGTTACATGCATTTAAGTTTCCTTCATGTCTTTTTATGGCTTCATAGTCCATTTCTTTTTATTTTTGAATAAAAATTCCATTGTGTGAATGTACCACATATTACCCATCCATCTTAGACGCTCTACTTCTTTCTCTTGATGAAGTCTTCCATTGAGATAGAAATCTAGATATGGTGCATGGATGCTATCCTGGCTCTTCCATCAGGCTATTTGTTCTGGGATTCCTTCTCCTATCCTGTTCTGGATTTTCTTTCTTTCTTTCTTTTAAAATGTTTTATTTATTTCTAGGAGAGAGAGAGAGAGAGAGACAGCGTGAGCAGGGGAGGGTCAGAGAGAGAGGGAGTCACAGACTGAAACAGGCTCCAGGCTCTGAGCTGGCAGTCAGCACAGAGCCCGACTCGGGGCTCGAACCCACAAACCGCGAGATCATGACCCAAGCGAAAGTCAGACGCTTAACCGACTAAGCCACCCAGGCACCCCCTGTTCTGGATTTTCTGTTTCTTATATCTCATGCCTCCATACTCTTTGATTCACTATCTCAATTTTGTTGAGTATAAATTCTAATCGTTTCCTATTAGAAAGAGAGAAGGAAAGGAACATTTTTCTCTCTCTCTTTCTTTCTTTCTTTCTTTCCTTCTTTCTTTCTTTCTTTCTTTCTTTCTTTCTTTCTTTCTTTCTTTCTTTCTTTCTTTCTTTCAGTGGGCTTCACACCAGTACAAAGCTCAATACAGGGCTTGAACTCATGACTGAGATCAAGACTTGAGCTGAGATCGAGTTGGATGTTTAATCAACTGAGCCACCATGTGCCCCAGGAAGGAACATTTCTGAAATTTTGCACATTTGAAAATGCCTATATTCTACACTCATACTTAGTTGATTGGTTAGATAGAATTCTGGGTTGGAAATTATTTATTTACTTTAAGAATTGAGAAGGCATTGATTTATACCTTCTATTTTCCAGAGTGCCTGTGGAGAAGTTGATGTCACATGACCCTTGGTATTTTTGTATAAACCTTTGTGGTTTCTTTCTAGGATGCATAGGAAGTTTTCATGTGGATCTATTTTCATCCAGTGTGTTGGACTCTTGGAGCACTCCTTCAATCTGTAACCATTTCTTAGCCAGATTAGCAGTATATATGCCATGAGTATGTGGATTATGGTGCAGCTGGCTAGCTTCTGTGCTCCTGACACCTTTCCCACTGTGACCACCTCAGTCCTGGAGGAAGTTGAGTCACTTCCCAGGAAACATTACCAACTATTAAAAATGCTGTGCTTGCAAGTAAATTTTCCACCTATTTAGAGTAGTGATAGTTTAACAGGAGCTAAAAAAACACAAACACCCAGGCTCCATTGACACTAAATTGTTGTGCTTAAAGAGAAATGCTCAGCCATTGTCAGCTACTGAAAGATGAAAGGACTATTTAGGATTTTGCCCTAGGCTCATCCAGGTCAATTTCTTCTTGTTCAGCTTAAGCTGAGAGTGCACTAGATCAGGTGCACTAGAAACAAGAGGCTGACCCGATAGGATTCTGTGACCTGGTAGTTTGGATTTATCACTTATCAGGCACTGAAGCTTCTCACACACAGAGCTTGCTTCAGTTCAGGCCAATCAGTGTCCCATCAGTGTCCCATCAGTACTGTGGTCCTTTCTGTGCTAAAGAAAGTCTTTGAATGTTTGATAAGGGTAATAATGGCTGCTATTTACAGAGAGGTATGGCATTGGGCTTCATAGGTGTTGCATTTATGACTCTGCGCCATGATGCTGGATAGTTGTTATTATTTCTCTACTACAAATAATGAACCAATATCACCAAAACCTGGCAGAGATCAGATTAACATCTGGGTTTTTTAATTTTTTATTTTATTTTATTTATTTTTTATTTTTATTAAATAGTTTATTGTCAAGTTGGTTTCCATATGACATCNCTCCCTCATGGTCCTCCTAATCCTTAAGTTAAGTTCCTCCTAATCCACCTATACGTGCGAACATATGGTGTCTTATTTGATCCAAGCCTCTTGGTCCTCAGATGCAAATGTATATCCTAGTATACAAGAAAAGTTATGGGACCTTTGGGGTGATATCTGTGAGGTAAGGTGGGTTTCTTCCCATAAGGAACTGGGGCTATGTCTACTTCAGACCAAGTCTATGCAGGATAGAATCTGCTTCATAGGTAGCACATGGACAGTAAAAAGGACACTGAGCCTGCACCCAGGGCCTGAATCAGAATCCAGGCTCTAACACTCAGTTGAGCCTCTTATGCAGCCACTCTGAGCCTTAGTTTTTAATCTAAAGATTGAGAATGGAAATGTGGCCTATTTAGGGTTATGGGACTCTGTGAGGACCAAGATGAAACAGTGTGTGTACCAAGCATTTTTACAAACCATGAAGCACTATGTAATCACAGCTCCTCAGTGTTGGCCATACAAACATGGGGACCAGCTGTCCATATGGGATTGCTGGTTATGTAAGTAGCTGGATGGGTTTTCTGCCCACATAAGTGATAGGGCTTTCATTCTTCCTGTTGGAAAGAAGTGACTGGCATTTCCTTGGACTGACATTGGGCGTGACTCATACCTGGACTCACACCAGGGAGTGAGAAAGGGGTGTCTTGGGGCCCAGTGTGGAAAGAGTTTCCTTCTAGGGTGGGTGTGGTACCCCTTGGGCTCCAGCCAGGATGGAGGAAAAAGGAGGAGCTGGGCCCATCTCCTCATCCACTTTTGTCCAGTTTCACTGCTGACAGAGACATCTGTTTCTGTGTCTATTAAGTCTTCCAGGATCAGCAATGCTTTCCAGGTCTTATCAGTGATGAGTGACATTGGAGGATGGATGGGACAAGGGAGGGAGAGCCCTTTGAAAGAGCAGGATGGGAGTGTTTGTAGTAAGCCTTCCAGGGCTGAACTCTGAAATTTATTCCCCAACTTGCTCTTGTTATTAATGGCAAATGCGAATAACAAGCATGAGGAGATGTGCTCCTGGGTATTTTTACGCACACCCTTCCTGTCTCTAGCCCCAGATAGTCAGAGTCATCATGGATTGAGCACTGAAAATGCTCACTGTTCTCTATGCATTATAAATACATCTCTATTTCGAGATGAGGAAACTGAGCATTAGTAGAGTAAAGGAGCATCGACAAGGTTAGGTACGTGCCTAGGTGGTGGGGCTGGGACCAGGACCTAGGTGTGACATGTGGGGGTTTGCTGCAACAGCTGGGGCATCTTGGCCATGTCCTGCTAAAAGCCAACACTCTTTGTTTGGCTCCTGCTTACACATCAAATGTGGGTTCCATATAGTGCTGGGTTGAATAGCATCTCCCAAAATTCATGTCCCCTGGAACCTCAGAGCCTCAGACTGTGACCAAAGAAGGTGACATCTTACAGAGTCACTGCAGGTGAAATTAGTTAAATTAACTCATACTGGGGGTAGGGTGGGCCCTTCATCCAATATGACTAGTGTCCTCATAAGAAAAGAGGAGACACAGAGACAGACGCATACAGAGGGAAGAAGGCCATGTGATGATTCAGGGAGATTGGAGTAATGTAGCTGTAATCCAGGGAGCACCTGGGGCCCCCAGAAGCTGGCAGAGGTAATGGAGACTATGGAGCTCCTCTGGAGCCTCTGAAGGAAACATGGCCCTGCTGACACCTTGGTTTTGGACTTGTGGCCTCCAGGACTCTGAGAAAACCCATTTCTGTTGCTTTAAACCATCTATGTGCTCATTTCTCACAGTGCCTATAGAAAGGAATACACACACTCAGCACTGTTTGGAGATGAGCTGGTCAGAGCGCAGGCCTGTTGGGTCACATCAGATGAATGCTGTCCTTTCCCTGTAACACCTGCTTTGGGGCCTGGCCCACAGTTTCTATTATACACAGTTGTCCATCCCTGGCTGCCTTTCCTACTTGGCCGGGGAGGTCATGGATCCCACCCAAAAGTGCTCCTTCCTCTTTTTCCTCAGAAGGGAGGGAATTTCCTGACCCTGGGACGTCAGGGGCTCAGAGCCCCATCCCAGGGTCCCTCCTGTGGCCTTGGAGAGGTAGATCCATGGAGGAGCCCAGCCAAGTGGCTCTCCCAAATGCAGGCAGCCTCCAGGGCAGGGACGGTAAGGGAGTCTAGCAAAGGAAAGCTAGGCTTTGAGCCTGTGTCTGGGAGCCCCAACTCTGAAGGACCCAGGCCCACTGGGGTCCCATATAACCCATCCAGGTTGGGTTGGAGCCTGACCACAGCATGCGTGATTTAAATTCTGAGGACTATTCACTGCCTAGAATGGTTTATAGCAGCCTCGTCAGTCAGCTAGAGACCCCAGATCTGTTCTGAGCAGGCATTCCATTAGAGCAGCTTCAGCCTGGCTTCTCTGATGCATTGTTGTGACTGTGGGTGTGGTGAGAACCCCATGGAGGCTTCAGCACCTTCTCTGCCCAGAGTGTTGATGATGAGCATGCTGGTGAAGGTGGTGTGTGCCAGGTTTTCTACTGCAAAGTTAGCTTATTTCTTTGCCCTAAGCAGGAGAAAGGGAATTAAACTTCCCTCCGTCCCCCACCAGAGGAGAAATGCCTACACTATAGAGGCAGCTCTTAGGCAATAGGCCTGAGCAATGGAAACCTAAATAAGGCTGAAGAGCCCACAGTGACTACTGAGCAAGATGCAAACAGGTTCATCAGGCTACCCACCTCAATATATCCATAGGTCCTATTGACCAACTGCTACTTATAACCAGGCACAGTACCAAAAAGGGACAATTCCATATGCCCTTATATCTCCTCACCTCCCCCCTTAATTACATCTCCCACCCAGTACTGCCTCCTAGCAAATGCTCTCTACTCTGCTGCCTTGCCCCAGCTCCTTTGCAGTGTATTTAACACACTTCTCTCTCCTTTGTCCTGCTTCGGGTGAATTCTTTCATGCCTGTGCCACCAGTCCTCACCTGTGATAGGGTCACCCCACATACAGTGATCAGTCTGTCCTATTTCAACTGTGCACCCCCCCATCTCTAGTGCTGCTTGTTTATTTTATCCTTAGCACTTAACACTGGGGACTGCTGCATATTTGGGGTTTTCCCTGTCTCCTCTCTCCCCCCATATGATGCCAGCTCCAGGGTGGGGCAGTGGGGTGGAGTGGGGGGGAAGGGAGGAGGAAGGAGCACTCCTTTGAGCTCATCCTTGTCAGTCTTTTGTTATGCCTGTGACTTGGGGTTACCTTTAAAGTGTTTCTGGGCCTCTGCTGAAAACTGGGAGGAGACCTTGGTTGTAGGAGTGCTGGGTGTGACAAACGGGGATGTAAGGAAAGTGCTGGGAGCCCAGGTGTATGTATTTTTTTTTTTTAATGGTTCTTTTCCCTGGGGCACCTGGGACAGGCTCTGTGCTGACTGCATAGATCCAGCTTGGGATTCTCTCTCTTGGCCCCTCCCTGCATGCACTCTTTCCCTAAAGAAATAAACAAACATTAAAAAACAGATTCTTTAAAAAAAATTTTTTAAATTTTATTTCTGTGAGGGAGACAGCGTGAGCAGGGGAGGGTCAGGGAGAGAGGGAGATATAGAATCTGAAGCAGGCTCCAGGCTCTGAGCTGTCAGCACAGCCCGATGCGAGGACGCAGGGCTCCAACCCACAAACTGTGAGATCATGACCTGAGCCAGAGTGAGAAGCTGAACCTATTGAGCCACCCAGGCACCCCTAGAAAACAGATTCTCTTCCTTTAGGGCAAAGGTGATCTAGTATCATTTCTCATAGTATACTGAATCCCCTCAAAGGAAGTATTTCCTTCCTTCTCTCCTGCCCTTCCCCTCCTTTCTGCTCCTCCTTCACCCTTTCACTTCTCTTTCTCCCCTTCCCTTCTTCCCCCTCTTCCCATTCCTCTCCCTTACCTCTCCTTCTTCATCTTACCCTTCTTCCCTTTCCTCTCTCTCTCTCCCTCCGACTTCCTTTTTCATCCTTCCTTCCTCTGTCCATTTCCCTTTCCCTCCCTCTCCTTTTGTCCCCCGCGCTCTCTCCCCTTCTCCCTCCCTCTCTCCCTACTTCCTCCCATCCCCTTTCCCCCCTCTCTCCTCTCCTTCCCTATTGTTTCTCTCTTTCATTCACTCACTATTCCTGGCTCACCCATTCTGTGCGCCCACTAGTCCCGTGCTGGGGCCAGTGCAGTATGAGATGAAGATCCCTGCTCTCTCGCAACCCTCCTCCTGGTGGTCTGCTCTGAGATCACAGCTTTCCTTTCAGCTTTCTCTCATTGTCCACAGGAAATTAGACTTACTCTCTTAGGGGATAGTTATTTTCAGACCTTCCCTTCATGTAGCCCAGCTATAGATCCTTAAGCTACCAAAGACCATGCCAAGAGAGGACTGCTTGGAGAGGCAGCCTCAGTTACAGGAAAACCAACCTGCGGAGCTGGGAAGTGCCCACACAGCTTTGGGAGGAGATGGCTCCTTGACTGCTTGATGCCAAGTGGCCTCCTTGTCCTTTGTTGTGAAGTGGGGAAATCATGCAGGCTCAAAGCAGAAAGGGCCTGTTAAATTCACCCAGACTCCGTGAAGAAGTGTGGCATGAGGAATGTTAAAGGCCTGATTCGGGGTCCATCCGGGGATGCTGGAGCCTTCTTGAACCTATTCCTGAGAGCTGATTGTTAAATTTTCAGGATCCTCCCAAACCAGGTATTAAACACAGCCATTATTAAAAATAAATTGTAAAAGCTCCAATGAAATAAACTCTATTAAAACAAAGGTGATAATTACCCAATATTCATCATTTCTAACTATTTTACAATTTTCGATTATTGATGTGCTTAACTTTAATTTCATCCATTGTGTCTGTCTGGTGGGAATACCATAAAACAGTGGCTTCCTTGTATTTCTTCCCTACTCTGCATTCAGGGACTTCACACTAATAGCCTGAAATTGGCCATGATGGGAATATTTACACCATGGAAATTAGCAAATACTACAAACTGGGACTTGTCTGTGTTCTGGAGAGCCATTTGTCAACATTTACCAGTACTACTGTCTCTACCCTAAAACTATGCAACCGAATTTCTGTGATTGGACTTGAAATTCTGTCCTTTTGAAATTTCCCAGGTGATCCTGGTGTGGCCAGGCAAGAAGAGTCTGCAGAGCAGATTTGGAAATGTTAACCGTCTATCCTTGCAGAACTGGTATTTCTGCCAATTGATGTTCAGTTGGTGCTTGAATGCTTCCAAAGATAGGGAGCTCATTACTGCTAAGCAACCATCAGAAGACACTGACCACTCATGGAGTGCTGGAATCTTCTTGTTGGCATTTCTGCTTAACACCTCCGAAGACAGAGAGCTCTCTGCCCCCGAGGGAGTCCTGTCCTGGGATTGCCGGGACTCTTCCAGTTACTCATTATAGTGAACAGTATGTTGTTCCATGAGGGTTTACCTGTCAATCCTAATTGTCCCTATGTCATGGTGTATGAATGCAAGGTTCATCTCTCCCCAGAAAAGAGCCCACTGAACACTCAGAGACGCATCTGGCCTCCCTGCCTTCCCTCACGTACAGTTTTCTTCTCCAAGTGACATATTCCTGCTGCTCCAGGCCCTCCTCCCATGCACTGCTATCCAGTGAACATTATCTAATGGTCCTAGACAGTCTTTCTGGTACATTGAAACCTATATGGCACTGGTATGTCAACCAACCTATTACCTCTTATTCCTAGTTACAGGTTGATCACCTCATCTAAGCAGCTATAAAAGTATTTTATGGGGTGAGACCTTTAAACAGCAACCTTTCTTGAAACATTTGGGGTGGTATTTGATTTTCAAATGTTCAGACACATATTTATTGCCACAAGTAATGCTTCTTTGCCAAAAGTAGTCTCCGTTTTCTCAGAGAACAAAACTTAGCAAGAAACAAATAGACCAGCTAAAATGTTCCCAACTGACTACCAGTCCAGAGTGGAACCTTAAAGACCAATTCCTTAATGAGAATTTTTAATCATCCCAGATTCTGTGCTATGTTTCTCTCACTTTGATTCCCCTAAACACATCTGATTCGTATTTCTGAGATGCACTTTCCCATACATCTTGGAAAAGTTAGACTTCTGATTTCATATCTCTTCTCCAGTACAAATTGTTCCTTCCCTTTGATCAATAGCTATTCCACTTTGGCATGCCTTACTACTGCACATAGTAATTGTCAGAAATTCAAAGGGCACATTGGTGAAGGGAAATTGATGGTTGTGTAATATCCTGGAACATTTCAGACTGTGAGGATGTACTGAAGTGACATTCGTGGATGCTCTCAAAGTCTTCCTCTGTAAGTGTGGGCCATTTTCTGATCAGGTTACTGAAGTGTCGTCAGAACAAGCCAAACATAGTGCCTTTATGTCTGTCTCCTCATGTCCTTTTGAATGTCCTGTATAGGCTAGAAGGAGGTCCCAGGTTACAAAAATGAAGCCTCTAAGCACGCTAAGCCAGAAATACCATCTGTGTCTAGCCACTGTGACAATTAGAAGCTTTGAGCTCTTTCAAAAGGTCACTATCAAAAAAAAAAGGAGGAACTTAACGGAGAACTGTGGGGGAGAAGAAGGGGGGAAATAGTGGGAAAGAAGGAGGGAGGCAAACCATGAGAGACTTTTGAATGCTGAGAACAAACTGAGGACTGATGGGTGTGTGGGGGAGGGGAAGGGAGAGAGGCATGGAGGAAGGCACTTGTGGGGATGAGCACTGGGTGTTTTATGGAAACCAACTTGATAATAAACTATAAAAACAAAAAACAAAAAAACAAAAAAACACCCCAAAACCCCAAAAGGTCACTATCCTGTTGGGGTGTGCTGTGTCTGGCCACCTTGGGAGGTGGGGTATTGAATGCCTACCTATTTACCTGGCTGTCCATGAGACACATTTCAGTTCAGACCTTCCAGGATTGGGAAGGGAGGGTGAAGCTGTGTAGTAGGTACTGTGGGGATGTCAGGGAAGTTTTCGCTGATTTGTGCTTTTGTGAGCAGGATGAGGCCCTTCCAGGTCTTGACAGAACTTCACAGTTGATTCTGTTGGTGACTCCTCCTGGGTCACGATCACTGGGGCCTCTCATTTCCTATCCCTGGTTGGATTCATGCACTCCTAGGCACTTGTTCCAACAGATAGCCCCTTCTCATATGAACTCACTGGTTCCCATGGTTAAGGTCCCATCCTTAGACATAACTGTAGCAAGCTCATACATCCCCAAGCCCCCCAAATGGGAAAATCTTCCCCTTTAGGGCCACAAGGAAAGAATCATTATGACCTTGGCTCACTGACTAAAAAGGCCTTGAGTTAGTAAGGAGTGGGCTACAGGTGCATGTCCAGGGAGATGGCACACCAGCATTTGCTGTTGGATGGAAAGTGTGTGCACATGTGATGCTTTTTGCAATAAATGCATGTGCTCTTAGTTTTGTTCCATTTGCCTTTCTTCCCCGTCTTGTGAGCTAATAGATTCAACAGAAAAACATTTGTTCATTTGTTAAAAAGAATACTTTTGTGCCTCTAATATGTGTTCTGGGCACAGGGGCTCACCACAAAACAGTGAACAGCCCCATCTTAGTAGTGCCTGCAATGGTTTTCCTGATTATGGATATTTGAAGAAGTTGGTGGTCAGCTCTAAGGCTATATCTGTTCATAAGAATTAATCGCTTCCCAGGGCACCTGCGTGGCTCAGTCAGTTAAGCATCCGACTTTAGCTCAGGTCATGATCTTACAGTTCATGGGTTCAAGCCTTGAGTTGAGCTGTGTGCTAACAGCTCAGAGCCTGGAGACTGCTTTAGACTCTGTGTCTCCTTTTCTCTGCCCCTCCCCCAATCTTGTACTGTCTCTGTCTTTCAAAAATAAACAAACATTAAAAAAATAATTGATCACTTCCCTTACTTGGTTTATGTGCCTTCTACTGTGGCAGTTGTCAGGGATCGAAGGTTGGGATCCATATGGGCTGCTGTCAGGAGCTTTTCAACAATGATCAGAGCAAGTCAGGCTTTGCAGTAGCCAGACTTGCATGGAAAGCCTTGATTGGCTCCAGACAAGTTACTTAACTTCTCAAAGATGTGATTTCTTCATGCAGAGTGGTGACACTTTACAGAGTACAGGCACACCTCAGAGACATGGGTTCAGTTCCAGACCACTGTAATAAAGCAAACATTGCAAAGAAGTGAGTTAAATGAAATTTTTGGTTTCCAAGTGCATATCAAAGTTATGTTTACACTACACTGTAGTTTATCAAGTGTGCAGTAGAATTACATCTAAAAAAATTATGTACATACCTTAATTAAAAAAACTTTATACTTAATTATAAAATATGTTAGCTAAAAAATGCTAACCAATTATCTGAACCTTCAGTGAATCATAATCTTTTTGATAGTAATGAGTCCTGCCTCCATGCTTATTGCTGCTGATTGATCAGGGTGGTGGTTGCTGAAGGCTGGGGTGGGTGTGGCAATGTCTTAAAATAAGACAACAGTGAAGTCTGACACATCAGTTGACTCTTTCATGAACGATTTCTCTGTAGCAGGTAATGCTGTTTGATAGTAATTTACCCACAGTAGAACTTCTCTCATGGTTGGAATCAATCCACTCAAACCTTGCTGTTGTTTTATCAACTAGGTTTATGTAATGTTCTAAATCCTCTGTTGTCAATAATCTTCACAGCGTCTTCACTAGAAGTAGATGCCATCTCAAGAAAACATTCTTTGTTCATCCATAAGAAGCAACTCCTCGTCCCTTCAAATTTTCTCATGAGATTGCAGCAATTCAGTCTCATCTTAAGGCTCCACTTTTGATTCTAGTTCTCTTGCTGTTTCTAGCACATCTTCAGTTATCTCCTACAGTGGAATCTTGAACCCTTCAAAGTCATCCACAAGAGTTGGAATCAACTTACTCCATCTCCTGTTCATGTTGATATTTTGACCTCTCCCCATGAATCATGTATGTTCTTACCGGCATCTATAATGGTGATGTCTTTCCAGAAAGATTTTAATTAACTTTGCTAATATCCATTACTGTTTATGGCAACTATAGCATTAAAAATTGTGTTTCTTTAATGTCTTGAAAGTCAAAATAACCCCTTAATCCATGAGCTGCAGAACAGATGTTGCGTTAGCAGGCATGAAAACAACATTAATCACACCATAGATCTCCATCAGAGCTCTTGGGTGAACAAATGCAATGGCATGAGCAGTAATATATTGAAAAGAATATTTTTTTCTGAGAAGTAGTCTCTACAATGGGCTTAAAATACTCAGTAAACCATGTTGTAAATAGATATGTTGTCATTCAGGCTTTGTTTTTCCGTTGATGGAACACAGAGTAATAGTTCTTAAAGGTTCTAGGATTTTCAGAGTGGCAAATGAGCATTGGCTTCAAGTGAAGTCACCAGCTGCATTAGCCTCTAACAAGAGTCAGCCTGTCCTTCGAAGTTTTGAAGCCGGGCATTGATTTATTCTAAGTATGAAATTCCTACATGGCATCCTCCTTCAGTTGAAGGCTAATTCCATCTAAATTAGAAATCTGTTGTTAAGTGTAGCCATCTTCACTGACTAGCTAGATCTTCTGGATTACTTGCTGCAGTTTCTATATAAGCACCTGCTGCCTCACCTTGCATTTTTCTGTTATGGATATATATTCTTTCCTTAACGTTCATGAACCACCTCTGCTAGCTTCAAACTTTTCTTCTGAAACATCTTCACCTCTCTTAGCCTTCCTAGAATTGAAGAGATTTAGGGTCTTGCTCTGGATCAGGCTTTGGCTTAAAGGAATTTTGTGGCTGGTTTGATCTTCCATCCAGACTACTAGAACTTTCTCCATGTCAGCAATAAGGCTGTTTTGCTTTCTTATCTTTTGTGTGTTCACTGGAGCAGCACTTTGAATTTCCTTCAAGAAATTTTCCTTTGCATTCACAAGTTGGCTAGCTATTTGGTACAAGAGGCCTAGCTTTTAGCCTGTGACTTTCAATATGCCTTCCTCACTGAGCTTAATCATTTCTAGCTTCTGATTTACAGTGAGAGACATGAGACACTTTCTTTCACCTGGACACTTAGAGGCCATCAAAAGTTCATTAATTGACCTAATTTCATTGTTGTTGTGTCTCAGGGAACAGGGAGGTCTGCCTGATGAGGAGAGAGAGATGGGGGAATGGCCAGTCAGCAGAGCAGTCAATATACAGACATGTATCGATTAAGTTTGCCATCTTATAAATGGGCACAATTTGTGGCACCCTGAAACAATTACAATAGTAACATCAAGGATCAAGAATCACAGATCATTGTAACAAATATAATAATAATAATGGAAAACGTTGAAATAGTGTGAGAATTACCAAAATGTGACAGAGACACAGAGCAAACAAATGCTGTTGGAAAAATGGTGCTGATGGACTTGCTTGCTCTGGGGCCACAGACCTTTGATTTGTAAAAATCGTAATTATTTGTGAAGCACAATAAAATGAAGTGCAATAAATCGAGGTCTGTCTGTAGTTTGGGATTTTAATAAGAAAATAAAAGTAAGCAGATGATCATGAAGGCATGAGTCACTATGGGCATGAATCCATAATGGACTGGCAGAGGGCAGAGAAACCCCCAGGAAACTGACCCTTCTTGGGCTCACAAGGCCAGAGGTCTGACAGGGCCAGGACCAGGTTCTCAGGCCAATGTGGAAATTTGACAAAGGCCAGAACCAAAGGATCAGTGATGGATATTTAGGTATAATCATCTGTTCAGAGCCCATTTTATGACAGAAATGAGTCTTAGTAAGTTTCTCAAAGTTCAGCTGCTCTGCAAGGTCATGGGACAAATTCAGGCTAAAAGCCCAGGAATCCTTAATTAGATTCCAAAGTCAAATTCCTTAGGCAGAAAGTATTCAGCCATAGAGGCTGTTCTAATTGGGTGGTTAAGGTGTAAGAAATGAGTTCTCTCTGTAGATGGTGGGAATGTAAACACGTGGATACTGGGTTGATAGTATATATACTCATATACAGTAAAGGTAGTTATGTGGTTTGACTCAGTGAATCTCCTTCCATGATTTATCTTAAGAAATTACAAGTGCTCCAGGGTATATGAATAATGATGTTCATGTTTATAAAATTAAAAATAAGTCACACGTGTGCAACAATGATTATCACACATAAGAAGATGCATATGTGGGATTCCTGCAGATAGATAAATGATGGTGTGGAACTGTAGAATTTTTAAGTGTGGTAGAAGATTGGGAATCCAAAATCCAGTGAGATTGCAGATAAGAATGAACCCACATGTGGGAAATCTGGTCAGCAATTCTGAAGGATTTCTGAGAGTGAGAAAGCAGAGATAATCAGATTCATGAAGAAGTAGAGGAACCCACAGTACTGACCCTCACTGGAGAGGGAAGCCTCTGGAATTTCTGAGCCCAGAGGTATGAGAAACCTATGGTTTATTTGGGTAGTTGAATCTGGAAGCCCCTTCATCAATGGGATTATATCAGTGGGGCTGGAAAGTCCAGGAAGAACACCAGGAACTCTGACAGCCAGCAGGGAGGGGTGTGAGGGAGACATTGCAACTACACAAACACTTTGGGACAACCACTGCTCTAGGCTAACGTGAAGGAAACTGGCATACGAAAGGGATTCTCAGGTCCACAGTGAGCAGATAAGTACCACAAAAGACAGGCATTAACTCAGCAAATGGAAATGACTCTTTTTTTTAAATGTGGATTTTCTTATTTTATTTATTTTTATTTTTTTACAAATAGTTTATTGTCAAGTTGGTTTCCATATGACACCCAGTGCTCATCCCCACAAGTGCCCTCCTCCATGCCCATCACCCCCTTCCCCCCCACACCCATGACTCCTCAGTTTGTTCTCAGCATTCAAGAGTCTCTCATGGTTTGCCTCTCCTTTTCCCCCACCATTTTCCCCCTTCTTCTCTCCCATGGTCCTCCGTTAAGTTCCTCCTAATCTTCCTAGACGTGCAAACATGATATTTGTCCTTCTCTGCCTGACTTATTTCGCTCAGCATAACACCCTCAAGGTCCATCCATGTTGCTACACATGGCCAGATTTCATTCTTTCTCATTGCCATGTGGTATTCCATCGTATAGATAAACCACATCTTCTTGATCCATTCGTCTGTTGATGGACACTAGGCTCTTTCCATGTTTTGGCTATTGTTGAGAGTGCTGCTATGAACAAATGGAAATGACTCTTGAAGAAACACAGCAAACGGAATGTGATTTTAGCATGTATACCAGTGAGGCAAGCCTGTGTTGAAAGTGGGTTTTCAAATATGAGGGGGAGCTTCAGTATATTCAATAATGAGATTTGGATTCATTAAGATACTTAGATATACTTTTGGAAAAAAATAAGATTCCTCTTTTATATCATTAATGTTTCTGGAATTTATTTTTGAGAAGGAAGTTAATATAAAAACCAGTCTATAGTTGTTATGGGTAAGGCATAATTCACAAAAGTAAATATGGAAAATATGGAAAGTTTTGATCACATAAAAACAATTGTAAAAATTTCTGTGATAAAACTGGGAGAAAAACCTCATATATACATATGTCATATAAAGATTTAATACCAGACTACAGAAAGAAGTTCTAAAATCATTTTAAAGGCTAACAACATGGGAGTCAGGATATGACCAGGTTTTTCACAGTAGAGGAAACTCACCAGCCAATGTAAACATCACCACTATTCAGGGAAATCTAAACTTAAAAAACCATGAGATAATACTTTTGACCGGTTAGTCTGGCAAATATTAAAACGTACAATGATTTCTAATGTTAGCAGGTGTGGGAAAACAGTTGTTCCAGTCATTGGGGAGGATAAAACAGTACAGGTATTTTGAGAACAATTTGGCATATTTATTAAAATGAAGGATATATACATATTTTGATTTAGCAATTCTTTTTTGCTGTGCCCACTCTGGAGAAACAAGTGCATGCCCGAAGACTTAGGGAGATATTTGTCGCAGCGTTGTTTACTAGAGCATGAAATCACACAGGGGATGAACGAGTATGTGGTGTGGGCTGAAAGGGACGTACTCTCTTTGTTTTTATATTGCTGGAATCTTTTACAATGCATTCAGGTACTGATTTTTAAAAATGAATTTTCAGGTGAGAAAAATAGGTGACAAAATGAATTTATGTGTGTAAAAAATTACTATGTATGTGCACACATATAATATACATACATACTGGAAAGAAAAGAAAGAAAACCATCCAAAACATGTGAAGTGGGATCTTAGATAATTTTAAACTTTTTTTTTGGTTTTACTTCTCTGTATTTTCTAATTTTTCTACAAAAACATAGATTATTTCAGTTGTGTACGTTTTTATTTTATTTTGTAAAGTTTGTTTATTTTGAAAGAGAAAGAGCATGGGTAGGCAAGCACGGGGGAGGGGCAGAGAGAGAGAGAGGGAGACAGAGAATCCCAAGCAGGCTCCATGCTATCAGTGCAGAGCCTGATGCTTGCTGGAATCCGGGAACCATGAGTTAATGACCTGAGTCAAAATCAAGAGTCAGATGCTTAACTACTGAGCCACCCAGGTGCCCTCCCCTTGTAGTATATATATTTTTTAAAAGACATCATCGCCCAGGGACTGCAAGTACCTTGGGTTGATTTCAGAGCATTGTTATCATTGGCCATGACAGAGCAGTGGGCAGACCTTATGGCCTGGTCCATAGGGAATGGCAGGGAGGGGCCAAACAGGAAAGAAGGGTGCTTACAGCATTCTAGGGTCCTGTGGGGTATCCAGATCCTGCATCCCTGCCTGGAGATGTTCGGCTTCTTCCAAGGTCAGAGCATCCCTCTTATTCCTTCATGTTGAGCCTGGGGTCTAGGTGGGGACTGTGTGCCTGTGTGTCACATCAGTCCTGTTCATATTCTGCCCAGGTCCATTTGTTTGATACTTTCCACGTGGCTAAATGGGGTCTCACCTATGGCGAAGCCTACATGTGTTACTCCAGCGAGGACATTCCTGAGGTTCAAACAGCAAGGATCCAGGCAAGTGTAGCTCTGTGCTGGGTGTCATGATGACTGGCTATGTCCACCCTGGCGGCTCCCTGTGGGCGGGCTGGAGTGATGGCTGTCATCACTTGCCTTACTCACGCACTTGTGCCTCCTCCTGGATTTGCTGCAGGGGGCCTAGGAGCTCTGTGTGCGGAAGCCTCTCAGACAGTGATGGAACAAAGGGGAACGCAACAAACGTGTAAAAGTCACTGGATGATTCACAAACAGCAGCGAGAAGGAAATGTTACCCAAGACGAGTACGTCATTTGCTGAAAGTCTGGCCAAAGGTTTAAGAGGAGCTTCAGAGTCCAAAGGGACCTCAGGGCCCTAGTCCAGAGTGGGGACCCTAGACTCAGCTGTGATTCCAAGAAACCTCCACTTCTTTGAAATACGTGCCCTCAGTGAGCATCCCCAGCTCCCCAGAAAGGTGTCACGCTTATGCTCCCTGAGAGGTGGGAAACCGTGGAACCCTCACTCTTTCTTGACTGGCTGAGGCTGAATGAAGGGCATGCCTCCCAGACTCCAGCTTTCCTGGAGATCAGAAACCACTACCAACACATTAATAAAGGGACACATTATTTTTTTGGGGGGTCTTGGACCAAATTATAAGAAGCACTGTGACTTCTGAAAGCAGTTTGACACCCCTGAGTCCATTGAGGGCTTCATGCTGACAGGCTGGGTCAGAAATACTGGTGCTTGGGCAAGACATCTGCTTTTGTTTCCAGCATCAAGGACGTTTACTGAAAAACAGAGCCATGTTCTAGCAGTCTGATCTGGTGTGTGATATTCCTATTCAAGGGGGGTCACAGGGCACCATTCTGCACCAGGAAAAATGCTGACCATCAGTGCAAATACCGGCAGTTTCAGCAGCTAAGAAAATAAAAGCTTTGAAATAAACACTAGACAGAAAACTTTTCTCATAAGCATTAGAGCAAATTGGGAAAAACACTGTGACTAAAATTATGGGTCTGTTTAGGTCCCTGAACACATGACCCTATTGGAAAGAAGATAGGACAGACCTTCCAGGATGCTGAGTGGAAGGAGGATGGCATCAACACATCCTTAAGTAAGAGTCCCTCAGATTGTCCCCATGGAAGTGGGGATGTTGCAGAGGCTGAGATCAGAACTCCTATGCCCAATGCTGGGTCTACCTTTCCATCTTTGTGGTCCTGGGCAAGTTCCTTATCATATCTGTGCCCCTAGTTTCTTCTTTGGAATAATGGGGTTAACAGCAGCTGCCTCATGGATTGAGGGAAGGATCCATGGGGCACTCAATGCAGGTGCAGAGGAGACATGTCCCTGTGGATCACTGCAGCTGTGATCACATATTGTGGTTTTAGTTTCAATGAATAAACTAGGTATTTAGATCAGCAGTTGGTAAGCTTTGACTCTTGGAACAAATCTGGCCAGCCACCTTTTTTTTTTTTTTTTTGCATAATTTGGGGTTCCACATGATTAAACATTACATGAAATGGGAAAATTATATGAGATTCAAAGATAAAACACAAAATTTTATCAAAACACAGTGGCATCCATTTGCTTATGTTTTGCTTAGGTTTGTTTTCAAGCCAAAATGGCAGGGTTGACTAGTTGCAACAGAGATGGAAGTTGGCCAACCCTAGTTTAGACTATAAACTTCTCAGCAAGGATATCAGGTCAACCTTGAGGGGTCAAGAAGGGCGCAGGACATCCTGCTGTGCCTATTTACCTGGCAGGGAATGTTTTCTGTTTCTGTGATCAATCACTCATATGTTTCCTTTCTGCAGCCAGGTGTGAAAGCAAGTCTTAAAGTTAAGGCAGATGGTGCTAAAGAGGAGCTCAGAGGGAATGCGTGAGACCAGATGCCTGGCATGATGTCAGCAGCTCTCAGCTTGGAGATTCTAGGTCTGATGGCCTGATGGCAGTGATGTCTTCTTTCTGTTCTATCCCCACCACTGTGCAGATTCACGGAGAGATTCCAAAGAATGGTTTGGGCAAAGATTAAGTCAGAGAGATTTTTCCTACAAGTAAGATGGCCATGTACATCTTGAATTCACCATGATGCCATTTTTAGACACTGTCTTTCCTACTTCCATGAAAGCCCCAGAATCAAGAAAAATCACCTGGGTCCTTTGGTGGTCAGTGAACAAGGTAGATGCCTGATGGTCCTGAGTTACATGAACCTGACTGTGCAAGAAGACAGTTGCTCCCCAGCTCTGATGAGGACAACCCACAGCACTGGCCAGGTACGAAAGGAGAGGGGCGAGGTGGGTTCATCCCCTCCCCCTCCTCCATGGGCCCTCGTGCTCCCCTGGAACACCCACTTGACCCAGTATTCTGTGCCATCTGTCCTCTGAGCAATGCCTCACAAATTCATCTTCCCTCATCCTCTTACTAGACCAGTAGGTCTTTTCCTGGTTGATAGAAAGAAGCAGAGGTAGAGCTGATCTGCATGAGTACATGAACATGTATATGGCACACTGCATGAATGTGGCATACTTCATGAATGCCACACTGCATGAACCAGCTGCATACTGCATGATCACAACATACTGCATGAACCAACTGCACACAGCGTGAATGCTGCACACTGCATGAATGCCACAGTGCATGAATTCTGCACACTGCATGATCACAGCACACTGCGTGAACCAGCTTCACACTGCATGAATGCTGCATGCTACATGAACACTGCACACTACATGAATGCTGCACACTGTATGATCACAGCCCACTACATGAACCAGCTGCACACAGCATGAATCAGATGCACACTACATGATTACAGCACACTACATGAATGCTGCACACTGTATGAACACTGTGCACTGCATGATCACAGTACACTACATGAATGCTGCACATTGCATGAACCAGCTGCACACTGCAATGATCTTTACTATGGAAGATGCTTGTTCCAAAGGATAATTTTAGAGTTATGTAGCGTCAGTGGTGTTATTTTAATAGTCATTTCTATGTCATTCTTTCTGTCCGTTTGTCTGTACTTATGAAGTATTTCAAGCATAGAGAAAAGTACATCAAATTATGTAACAAATGACCTTTTGTATTTTTTCATTGCAGTAAAATATACAAACATAAATGTAGGCATTTTAGCCATTTTTCAGTATGCAGTTCATTGGCATTAACTACATTCACCATGTTGTACAATCATCTCCACCAACTGTCTCCAGAGCTTTTTACCTCCCCTAATGTCCCCATTAAGCACTAACTTCCCATCATCCCTCCCTCTTAGCACCATTTGGTTTTTCCCCTTATTTATCCTCATTGCAAATATACATCTGGCATATTGATTTTAGCCACCATTAAGTGACCCACTGTATGGATATATCACAATTTATCCATTTTGATATTGGTAGATATTTAGATCATTTCAGTTTTTACTTGTTGCAAACAAACAGTGTTTTAAACACACACACACACACACACACACTCACACACACCATGTGCATATTTTCTTGTGCACATATGTTAAAAGATCGATGTCTGAATGATCTAGAATTTAAGCGACCAAGTTATGAGGCAAGCCTAATTTTCAACACCACCAAATCTTGCTAGTTTATTCCTCAAAGCTTCCCTTCAGATTTCTACTCCCATTAATTCTGTATGAAGATTCACAATTTCCTACCTCATCTCTATAGTTCCTTACCTTGTCTCCAATACTTATTGGTGTGATAGTAAGACTCTCTCTTTTGCATTTTAAAATAGCATATTGATAATTAATATAACAATTAAGGATTCTTAATGGTAAACATAACTGTGTTTCTGTTTTCCATTGCTTTGATTATCTATATTTATGGGGGGGTATAGGAAGGGTAACATGATTTATTTTTTATTTTTGTATATTTCACCATTTTGGGTGTGTGTGTGTGTGTGACACAGACTGTCACAAACCCCTTAAAAGATGAGGGGAAAGTATAAATGAGAGGGATAAAATGTTCTAGATGATAGATCAGAGGATAGGGCTATCTGTCAGGACTTCTTTCCAACAGAATCAGAAATTCAGCTGAAGCACCATGATATGAGTCAAACATTTTTGCCTTAAAATTTTTTAAATGTTGGGGCGCCTGGGTGGCTTAGTCGGTTAAGCGTCCGACTTTCGCTTAGGTCATGATCTCACGGTTCGTGGGTTCAGGCCCCGCGTCGGGCTCTGTGCTGACTGCCAGCTCAGAGCCGGGAGCCTGTTTCAGTCTGTGACTCCCTCTCTCTCTGACCCTCCCCTGCTCATGCTGTCTCTCTCTCTCTCCTAGAAATAAATAAAACATTTAAAAAATTTTTAAATGATTATTTATTTTGAGAGAGAGAGAAAGAGCAAGCTCAAGCAGGGGAGGGTCAGAGGGAGAGGGAGAGAGAGAGAGAGAGAGAGAGAGAATCCCAAGCAGGCCTCCTGCTGTCAGCTCAGAGCCCGATGTGGGGCTGGAACTCACAAACCATGAGATATTGATCTGAGCTGAAATCAGGAGTTGGACGCTTAACTGACTGAGCCAGCAAGGTGTCCCAAACATTTTCACCTTTTAATTTCATTAATAAAATTGGATTAGATATATAAATATTTTATTTTCACCTGCTTTGGGGTATTCCTTCATTTCTTTTTTTTAATTGGGGGCCAAGAAGGGCTAGGAGTTGTGGGTGATAAAGGAATGACTGCATTTTCATCTGTCCAGATGCTAAGAGGTGCTAAGTGATGCCTTAAAATGGGGGGGAAAACAACAAAAGGAAGTCTAAGGATGGAAAAGTGTGTCAGTTAGAATACTTAACACCATAAGCAAAGAATTAGTTGACTCACATGGGTTTAAATGACAAGCTGGCATCCTTCCAGCAACTGTGATAGGGACCATACTGGCCTAGGCTCCCTGGCTCCCTGGCCAAGACCAACAGCATAAGCAGGTATAAATCAAGGCTTGATGCGTAAACACAATGGCCCTGTTTTTACCCACACAGCCTATTTCCTCACAATAAACACCTCTGATTTAGGGGGTAAGGAGGTTTGTTGTTAGAAGAAAATTAATTGAAACAGAACTTTGGCTTTTGCCCAAGCCAGCTTGAGGCAAGAACTTGGCTCCCTGTGTGCTGCATTACTACTGTCTTCTAATTCATCTTGGACAACTGGCTTCCTGAGAAGGGAGCAGAGATCTAAAGAAACCATCACTAGGATGAGTTAGTTATTGGCTTCTAGCAGAATCAATCCCACAGATCACTTTACTGACCTACATATTTATTTGGAAAAAAAACGAATGGGGTAAATTCTCTCCCCAGTTCTAGGCAGTGCTCCAGACATGGAGCTCAGTTTGGCATGGAGGAGGCAGATGGCAAAACCTTAGGGGATTTTGTTGGCAGATAGCGACAGGCTGGAATTCTAGAATCGCCACCACAGCCGGGTGTCTGTGCACAGGGAACCCAACCCATATTCCCAAAGCTGCAGCTCCTACCTTCATCTAGTGTGTAATGGATGGATAATACCCACCTCACAGGTTTTGTTTTAAGGAATAAATCTCCATTATAAGTAAAGTGAAAATGAACAAATGGCAGCATCCAACACAGGGTCTTGGCAAGAATAAGAATATGAATAATGGTAAAGATGACAGAGAACTAACTGCTTCTAAGTGTATGGGCAAGATTTTTAAATCCTTGTCTAAGCTTGCTTCTCTTTGGATGGGGACACGGACTCTCTGGAGGGACATAAGTGGTCAGATACTACAGTTCTTTCTCATTCCCTTGGGCCGTGTGTGTGACCTGCTTCCCAAAAATCCAGCCCAGCCTGGGCTTTGGAATGTGGTCTTCTTCTGCCCAGTGTTCTGAAATAACTTCCTGAGGCAGCAACCCCTCAGCTACTTGGCCTCTGGTTTTTGGGGGACTGGTGAGGTTTACAGGGACATCTGGAGGAGGCTTGGGGGCATGCAGCACTATCTCACAAGCTCAGCAACACCACATTCTGCTCTTGTTAGGCAGTTTGAATTTTTCTCCAAATACCAGTTTGAAATCCACCTTTTCTAGGGAATGCTCTGATTAGCCAAGATTGCTTTTTCTCTTCTCAAGCTTTTTACGTACTTTTTTACTTGACATATCCTTAGTAACGTGCAGTATGTGCTAGGACTTAATTAGACTTTGTGATTTAATATTTCATTGGATCGAATGCAGTAAATGTCACTGTAGCAGACTCTTGTTGCACTTACCATATCCCCTCACCATTAATATTCCAGGGCACATCAGTCTTCTATCTGCCTGTGTGTTCCTTGCCTGAGGGTTCTCTCTGGTTGCCTGACACAGGCCTGCTGCCCACAGACAGACTGAAAGTGCCAGGGAATTCACATAGCAGGGGCAGCCCTCAACCAATGGCTGAAGGAGGTGGGTGTGTTAATATCCCAGCTCTCTCATCTCAGGGCAAGTGTGTGCTCTACATGGTCTCCTAGAGCTCCCCAAGATGACTGCACTCTTGTTGCCCACATGTTACCTTGAGACATCCTTTATTTGCTTCCTTCCCTTCAATTTCTCACTCCCCTGAGCTTCTTGGCTCACCTTCCAAATAAACTTGCACTTGGATTCTCAATCTAGAGGTGGCTCTTGGGGAAACTCAACCAAGGAACTTCACTTCATTGCTGAATTTCTTTGCATGATCAGTTTAAGTTCTACCTCCCACAAGCAACCTTCTATGATAACTCAAGTTTATGTTGCTTTCACACAAGACTAATTAATGTTCTATGCATTATTGACCAGTTGCAAGATGAGCTACTTAATGGATGTGATCTGATTTAATTGTCTTGCATGATTTTACCTGGAATGGGATCATAATATTGCATTTAATTCTTTATAATAGGACATACTTTGTTTATAAATAAGTCTCCATGAAGTTAAAAGCAGAGCAGTGCATTTTCAGAAAGGGCACTAAAAGACAACATGTCATTTTACTTAAAATTGCATATTAGGGACACCTGGGTGTCTAAGTCATTTAAGCATCGGACCCTTAATTTCAGCTCAGGTCGTGATCTCCTGGTTCTGGAATTGAGCCCCATGTTGGGCTCTGCATTGACAGCGTGGAGCCTGCTGGTGATTCTCTCTCTCTCTCTCTCTCTCTCTCTCTCTCTTTATTTAAATAAATAAATAAACAAATAAATAAACATTAAAAAAAGAAAATAATTATAGATAAGTTTTTTACAATAGAAGATAATTGAGGTATCATTATGTTCCATACCAGCTTCTCAGATTTCTATAAAGTAGCACATAAAATCCTCAGTCCTAAGCAGTCACTTCAGAGATTGCGCCTGAATATAGGAGTGAACAACCAATTTCTTCTAATTCACAAGGGAACCTAACATCTAGATTCTCCTTAGTTATGATGCCACGGTCATAAGGATGGTACAAAAACTTAAGGTAAACATCCTGCAGCCAAGTGTGAGTTACAGGGAATCATCTCCCAAAAACGCTTCACTGGGGAGCATTATATACAAATTGTGAAATATTGTGGGTTCAGTCTTGACATAGAACAAAAGTTGGTGCAGTGTCCTTGCACGGAAAAAAGGAGAAAGAGCCCTTTCAACCTCAGGAAAGTCTTCATTAGCCCAAACTGGGAACCAAATCCCACCCAGGACACCCACAAAATGGCATGTAAATATCATCTTCCCAACTTAGGTTATAAGCAGTGTGGTGAAGAAAACTGTCTTATGTGACTTTTACTGCTGGTATTCAACAAGTGTTGGGCTCATGTAGGTACTCATTAAGTATTTGATAGTTGGTTTTGATTAAGCAAAAATATTTTGTTCAACTCTATGATGGTTAATTTTATGTGTAAACTTTACTGGGGCATGGAGTGCCCAGATCTTTAGTCAAACATGATTCTAGGTGTTTCTGTAAGGGTATTTTTGGATGAGATTAACATTCAAATCCATAGATTGAGTAAAGAATATTCCCCCTGCCCCTTGCCCATAATGTACTACTCCCTCTAAGCAGTTGAAGGTCTGAATAGAACAAAAAGACTGACCTTCACCAAATAAGAGAAGTTCTTCCTGTCTGAGGGACTTCAAACTGAGATGGCAACATTTCCCTGCTTTGGAGTGGAATGGGAACATTGGCTTTTCTTGGGTCTTAATCCCATTACTCACCTGGCAGCCCTTAAGATTTGGTAGTCTATGTAACAACATGAGCCAATCTCGTACAATAAATCTATCTGTCCCTGAAGAAGCATGACAAATACATACTCAAACTTATTGAGAGTATGCAATCTAGGTATGGCAAAGAGGCCAACTTTGCTCTATAAACCACACTTTACTCTTTTGGTCTCCCAGAAGGAGTTCTTGTGCGTACTTCCCCTTTCGCAACTGCTCAGTACATTCCTATTATATTTCTCATTAAACTAAAGTTTTATAATCTAATAGATGGCCAGACCCAATTTTGTAGGGCTAATTATAAACTCCTAAGTCAAATTAGTAATTTTTGATTGAAGATATCAGAGGTACGTGGCTCAAATGTATCCACTTTTTTTTCTTTTCCAGAATTAGTCAAGTACTTATCGAGTATGTAAGACCCAGGAGATGCAGTGTCTCTCACACATGATCCGTGCTCATAATCCGGTGAGACTCCGAAGCTGCTTTGAAGAAATTTCTCCCATAAATGATACTACTTTGTCCCAAAGTCTATCAAACGTTGATCAACCAAAGGGTCCATACATTGTCCACTGCTTATCACAGCCTATACTCTGTAGCTTACAAACAGGAGCTCCATAAGTGTGGGTTTTAATTAGAATATGTTGGCTAGGGAATTCTAAGAAGGAAGACAGTTAAGACATTGAACAACAGGGACCCCAAGGGCCTGACAGGTTTTTCCATTGAATCTGTACAATTTCAGTCTGTACTCTGTGTGCATTACCTTTGGGGGATACATTTTGTGGATGGATTTTCCCTCAGTATTTGATGGGATGTCATTGGAGAGGTTATATAACCTACCAGCACTATCTTGGCCAAATTGGCCCTCCCCACTCTCCTTTTTTATTTTTATTTATTTATTTATTTATTTATTTATTTAAATGTTTTATTTATTTCTAGGAGAGAGAGAGAGAGAGACAGCGTGAACAGGGGAGGGTCAGAGAGAGAGGGAGTCACAGACTGAAACAGGCTCCAGTCTCTGAGCTGGCAGTCAGCACAGAGCCCGACGCGGGGCTCAAACCCACGAACCACGAGATCATGACCTAAGCGAAAGTCGGACGCTTAACCGACTAAGCCACCCAGGCGCCCCTCTCCTTTTTTATTTTGAACAATGGCTTCATAATTATAAGGGAAATAATAAGATTTGCTGTGGGTGGCAAAGCTACAAAAGCGTGTTTCCTAAGTCAAGTGGAAACCTGCTCTGGTGTCCCTGAGGTATCCTGAAAGCACATCCCAGCCACCCCTTCACTTCTGCCTCTGCCTGCTTTCTCCTGACAGTATTTTTATGTTGAAATAAATATTTGGTAGTGACATATGAGGCCTATGCTCTTGGCATAGTGTCCCCTTATCTCTATTCATTCTTGTCCTATGGTAGCTATGGATAGGCAGAATTTTTCTGGATCAGTGTCTCTCTTAAGTTTACCTGTGGCCTGAGACCCTTGGGAGGGGCATTTCAGGCTTGCGGAAAGGTTTAGTACTGCAAAAATAGTTCGTCCATCATTCTCTTTGACTTACCTCCAGATCAATTATCTGGTATAATCACTGAACTCCCATGGCTTTCAACTGACTATGTAACTCGGCAAAGTCTATGCTTATCTTCATGGCTAGGTGACAAAGGTGGACAGATTTGACTTGTTATTCAATTGCTCATAATCTGTCAAAATTAATTTACCTCTTTAGTCATTATGGATTTAGAAAAGTATGTTGAGGGGGCTCCTGGGTGGCTCAGTTGGTTAAACTGCCGACTTCCACTCAGGTCAAGGTCTCACAGTTTGTGGGTTCAAGCCCTGCATCGAGCTCTGTGCTTACAGCTCAGAGCCTGGATCCTGCTTTGGATCTTGCATCTACCTCTCTCTCTGTCCCTCATCCACTCCGGCTCTGTCTCTCTTCTTTTTAAAAAATTTTTTTAATAGTTTATTGTCAAGTTGGTACTCATCTCCATAAGTACCCTCCTCCATGCCCATCATTCCCCTTCCCCCCCGCCCCCCGCACCCTCATCAGTCCTCAGTTTGTTCTCAGCATTCGAGAGTCTCTCATGGTTTGTCTCCCTCCCTCTCCCCTACTATTTTCCCTCTTCTTCTCCCCCACAGTCCTCCGTTAAGTTCCTCCTAATCCTCTTANTAATGTTTAAAAAGTTTTTAATCTTTAATTTATATCTGAGAGAGAGAGAGAGAGAAAGAGAGAGAGAGAGAGAGAGACAGCATGAGCAGGGGAGGGTCAGAGAGAGAGAGGGAGATACAGAATCTGAAACAGGCTCCAGGCTCTGGGCTAGCTGTCAGCACAGAGCCCAATGCGCGGCTTGAACCCATGAACCGTGAGATCATGACTTGAGCAGAAGTCGGATGTTTAACTGACTGAGCCATCCAGGTGCCCCCTCTCTCTCAAAATTAAATAAACATTAGGAAAATAAAAAAAGAGTGTTGAGGACATTACAGAAACAACTAATGGAATTTGAATATGGACTGTGTGTTAGATAATGTCAGGGTAAAGTGCTGTGATTTTGATAATAACATCATAGGAATAAAGACATTGTCTCTGTTTTTATGAACAACACACTGAACTTAGTGGTAAATCAAAGGACAATTCTTCTCACTTTTTTTCTTACAAAAAGAGAGAGACTGATTAAGTGAATGGGGCAATATATAATTAACTGATAAATTTGGGTAAAAAAAGAAAAGAGGAGTTTCTTGTTCTTGCAACTTTAAATTTGAAAGTATATCAAAGTAAAAAGTTAACAAAAAACGAAAGATGTACAGTGGAGATTCCATACAAATTTTAGGATAGTTTGTTCTAGTTTTGAGAAGAATGCTGGTGCAATTTTGATTGGGATTGCAGTGAATGTGTAGATTGCTTTGGGTAGTAATGACATTTTAACAATATTTTTTCTTCAGACCCATGAGCATGGAATGTTTTTGCATTTCTTTGTGTCTTCTTCAATTTCCTTCATTAGTTATATGTATACCACCTTGACAATAAACTATTTAAAATAAAAAAAGATGTACAGTGGAGGTGAGCACATAACCAGGATGACCTGCACCAACAAGTGGGAGCAAATATGGTCTTGCCATTTATTTTTCAGCCACTACATATTTACCGTCCCTGTTTGCCTTAAAGGCAGGAAGACCACTAAGTCTTCCTTGATTTACCTGGCAGTTTACAGACAAGAGACAGACGCTGCCATACCTCCCTTCGGCCACACAGTGTCGCTGTTGAAGATGGGTTTTAGGTTCTCAGCTGTGAGGTGCCTCAGACCTCTGGCCCTGCTACCTTGGACTTGGAGGGAAAGCTACGAGGGTAAATACAAGGTGTTGTGGGGAGTGGCGAGGTTACTGTACTTGTGGAGGATGTTGATCAATAAACGTGCAGTCCTGGCCTGATGTAGGGTGAGAAGCCATCACAGGAGAGATGAGTTATCCTAGCTCAGGGCCCTGCTAGGCCAGCATCCCCAGATGGCCCAGGAGCTGACTGCAGACATGTGTGGGAGCCCAGCTGGGTCAAAAATATGCTCAGCCGAGCTTGGCTCAGACACTGAGAAGAGTACACAGCTGTTGTTCTAAGCCACCCGGTAGGCTGAATAATGTACTACCTGCTCCCAACACCTTGCAAAAGCTGTTTACATCCTAATCCCAGAACCTGTAAACATGTTACCTTCTATAAAGGGAAAAGGGTCTTTGTAAATGTGATGAAGTTAAAGACCTTGAGATAGGGAGATTATCTGGGATTATCCAGGTGAGCACAATGTAATCACAGGGTCTTTAGAAGAGGAACATAGGAAGTTCAGACTGAAGGGAAGGAGATGTGATAGAAACAGATTAGAGTAATGCAGCTACAAGCCAAGGAATGCCAGAAGCTCCTAGAAGCTGAAAGAGGCAAGGAATAGATTCTCCCCTGGAGCATGCAGAAAGAACCAGACCTGTTGATGCCTGGATTTTGGCCCTATGTGACCCATTTTCCACTTCTAAATTCCAGAACTCTAAGAGAATAAGTCCGTGGTGTTTTATGCTATTTAAGTTTGTGGTAATTTGTTACAGCAGCAAAAAGAAACTTATATAGGCACCAAGCTTGGGATGGTTTGTTATGCAGCAAAAGCTGGCTGATACATATATGTTCCTGTAGCCTTATGGAAGCTTTAGGACAAGAAAGAGAGGAAAGGAATAGTGCTAATATGGATGGGCAGGATGCACATTTATAGGCACCAAGAAGTAATGTTTTAACAGACATTTAAATGAAAATGTTTTACAAAACATGTTTTTTAAATTTTAATTTAAATGACCATTTTGAGGTCATTCATCTTCTTGTGGATTTATTAATTAGTAAGCGTTTATGTATCATGTGCTAGGAATGAAGAAGTCAATTCAAAAATAAATAAAATATTCTCTATACCCTCACAAAAGTCACAATTGTCTTGGCCAGAGTGATTCTTTTTTTTTTTTTTAATAGTTTATTGTCAAATTAGTTTCCACATAACACTCAGTGCTCATCCCCACAAGTGTCCTCCTCCATGCCCATCCCCCCTTCCCCCCACATCCATCAGTCCTCAGTTTTTGTCAGCATTCAAGAGTCTCTCATGGTTTGCCTCTCTCCCTTTCCCCCACCATTTCCGCCCTTCTTCTCCCCCTTGTTCCTCCGTCAAGTTCCTCCTAATCCTCCTATACGTGCAAACATATGATATTTGTCCTTCTCTGCCTGACTTATTTCGCTCAGCATAACACCCTCAAGGTCCATCCATGTTGCTACACATGGCCAGATTTCATTGTTTCTCATTGCCATGTAGTATTCCATGGTATAGATAAACCACATCTTCTTGATCCATTCATCTGTTGATGGACACTTAGGCTCTTTCCATGTTTTAGCTATTGTGGAGAGTGCTGCTATGAACATTGGGGTACATGTGCTCCTATGCATCAGCATTTCTGTATCCCTTGGGTAAATTCCTAGCAGTGCTATTGCTGGGTCATAGGGGAGTTCTATTGTTAGTTTCCTGAGGAACCTCCACACTGTTTTCCAGATGGGCTGTACCAGTTTACATTCCCACCAACAGTGTAGGAGGGTGCCCGTTTCTCCACATCCTCGCCAGCATCTAGAGTTCTCTGATTTGCTCATTTTAGCCACAGAGTGATTCTTTTAAGAAGCAGCCTGGCCTCACCTGGTTGCCCCTCACCTGGTTGTGTATTGCCCATTGCCCTTCATAACAGCCTCTCTGGACCTCTGTAGTTGGTACACTTCACTCCCTACTTGTTGTATGACAAACAATCCAGTCTTAAGTTTTCCAGCACATCTTCCTCTTAGGCTGGGCCTCCATCTTTCCTCTTTGGCACGTCTGTGGACAACTCTTAGAAAAATGACCCATTTTATTTCAAAGACTTCCAGGACTACCCAGCCTCTTCTAAAAAGGTGTCTCCCCCAGCCTGCTCTCACTTTTTCAGTAAAAGCCAGGGAGTCTAAGTTGGGACAGGACTTAGAGACCCTTCATATTTTCTGAGGAATTCTCTGGTAGCATCATGAGAGGAGTTCTATCCAGACATGAGTGTGAAGGTTAATCTTATGTCCGCCTAACTGGGCAATGGGATTCCAGATACCTGATTATGAAGGTGTCTGTGACGGTATTTCCAGGGGAGATTAGAATTTGAATTATTTGGCTGAGAAAGCATGCTATCCTCCCCAGTCTGGATAGGCATCATCCAATGTGTTGAGGGTCAGATACAATCAAAAGTAGAGGCATGTTGTATTTGCCTTCTCTTTGCCTGACTGCTAAGCTGGGATGTCAGTCTTCTGTCTTCATTGCTCCTGGTTCTTGGGCCTGCAGACTTGAACAAGAATCTATATCATGACTTTCTGCCTCTAAGGGCTTTGAACCACACCACTGGCTTTCCTGGATCTCCAGCATGCAAGTGGCTGATGGTGGGACTTTGCACTTCCATAGTCACATAAGCTAATACCTTGTCAGTGTATATATCTTTGTGTATGTATCTCTGTATCTATTATGTATGTATGTATGTATGTATGATCTGCCTGCCTATCTATCTATCCCCTGCCTGTCTAACCATCTATTTATCTATATATCCATTTATCTATCATCTATATGTCTAGCATCTATTTATCATCTGTCTATCATCTATCTAATCTATCATCTATCTATCTATCTATCTATCTATCTATCTATCTATCTATCATCTATTTATATGTCATCTATCATTTGTTCCTATCAGTTTGTCATCTATATGTCTATTTCTCTATCTACTTATCATGTATCTGTCTATCTTTTCTATGGTTCTGTTTCTCTGGAGAACTCTGACTAGGACAATGGAGAAAGGAGAGAGGCTTCCTCTTGGGAGGTCAGGGAAGGCTTCCACAGAGAAGAAACACAGTGTGTCTTCCAACAACATTTGAATAGGGAAGGGTGTCCTGGTATGCAGGTATAGCATGAACAAAAGTGCAAGGCACAGAAGTACATGATGTCGAAACATAACCCTAAAAATGTTAAAACACAATTTTCTCACCAATAGTTTGGTTCAAATATTTACTTAGTTCATTTATAAGGGAACCAACAAGCTGATGAAGCCAAGTAAAAAGATCCTTTATCCACTCGGATAAAGGAATGATGGAATAAAATGCAAAACTGGTTGAAGTTCTATAGAGAAACAAAACCATTATCTTTGAGGTTATTTATGCTTCCAGAAAAAAATCATTTTTCATTTGTCAATATTCAGAAACTTAACATCTGGCTTTTTACTCTGGTCCTTAATCAACAGTAAATGTAAGTCAACAAGTGAGTCACCTAGTGCTGTGTAAAAATCACCCCCAAACTTAGCAGCCTAAAAGAGCATACATGTCTTATCTGTTTCTGAGTACCAGAAACTTGTAAATCTCTTGGTTGGGTGGTCCTGGCTCAGGGTCTCTGAGAGGTTGCCATCAGGTTGTGAGCCAGAGCTGCAGTTTTTGGAAGGTACTAAAGGACCCTTTGCCAAGCTTAGCACTTAGTCAGGTGGCTGTTGCCAGAATGCTCCAGGTCCTTGCCATGGGGCCTCTCTTGCTCACAAGACAGGGCAGCTGGCTTTCCAGAGTAGAGCAGGGAGAGAGAGAGAGAGAGAGAGAGAGAGAGAGAGAGAGAGAAGGGGAAGGGGGGAGGAGGAAGAGAGAGGACAGGGAGAGGGAGGGGCAGAGGGGGAGGAGGAGGAAGAGGGTGAGTGGGAGGAAGGGGGAGACAGGGAAGGGGAGAAAGGATGGGGAGGGAAAGAGGGGGAGGGAGATAAGGAAGGGGAAAGGAAGGAAAGTGAGAAAGAGAGGGACAAAGAGGGGGAGAAGGAGGAGGGACGGGGAGAAATGGGGGAAGAGGAGAGAGAAGGCAGGAAGGTCCCCATGGAAACCACACTCAGAACTTAGTCTCACAAGTGACATCTCATCACCTGTGCTGTGTTCTGCTCTCTAGAAATGAGTGTCTCAGAACAGCCCACTCTAGGGGAGGGGGATTAAGCTCCACTTTTTGGGGGGAAGATTATCACAGAACTAGAGGACATTAAGAGCACGACAGCCTCCCTGAGAGGACCTGATGCACCCCAGGCAGACTGCTAGACAATGCTCTCGTGTGATTTTCAGGGAGTCAGGTGATAATATTTTGCCCTAGTTCCATGTTTTGTGCACTTTTTGTTAAAAGTGGCATGTTTGGGGAACACCTGGTGGTCTGGGGGGGTGGCTGCAGAAAAGAGAGTCTGGAAGGTGATGTGCTCTGTATTCCAGCTGAGGCCGTGTTCAGTGGCTGGTCCCAGTGTGGCTCTGTGGCCTGACAAGCCCTGCATCCAGCTCAACTGGGTCAATGTTTTAGGAGAAATGGGTGAATCGGGTGCTGTTGTCACAAAAGGAGACAGGGAGGCCAGGGGACCGGGGACAGACCTTGACTGTGGAGCCTGAGGGAAGGCTGTGATGGAGAGGACACAGAAGCAGCTCTGGAGAGGATGCTGGAGTTAGTCTGCCAGATATAGGGGCTGACCCCCAGTTTTGTTGCAAGTTACAGGGAGTGTGGAAGTGGGGAGAGATGGCCGACGCAGGAAGTGCCAGCGGGAACACCGGGTATGGCTGGTGCCTCACACTGCTGGCCAAAGACCTTCCTTCATTTTTGCATGAAGGGCAAAGGTGACTGATCAGGAAGGGGAATCTGGAAGGGTATCTGGGTGGCTGAGTGAACAAACCCCAGACACTCTAGGCTATGGATGTGCTGATGTCTTCCGTTCAGGAATCTTAGAGAGCACAGATCTCCTCCTACTTTGGTGGAGGGTGGTGATGGGGGATGGTGGGAGTTGTGGCTGGAAGCCAGGGATTTTTCTGGGGTGGAGGGGTCACAGAAAGTTCACAGTAGTTGGAGACCAGCTTTGTTCCAGCAACTGGCAACAAAGAGGCACCAAACAACACACTTGAAGCAAGCCTGCAAGGCTGGTATTGAAAGCACATCAGGTACTTGCCGGCTGTGGGGCGGGTGGCAGGAAGTTCCAGCTCTTAGATAAGGTGGAAACATTTCCTGCTGGGCCAGACGAGTGCTTCCGGCCCTAGCACATTCAGGAGCTGGTGGTACGGATGCCCAATGGTACCTTGCATCCAGCTGATAGAAATCCATGTTCTCTGGTACGCTCTCTTCCAGAAGATATGGTGGGAATGACTGCCACCACAAGTAGTATGTTCCTTGCTTTCTGGAAGAACAAATACACCTAGTTGTTTAGATGACACCTCCAGGTGCTACTGGGTGGGAGGCTGGTCTGCCTGCCATACTGCTGTGTGTATAATTTGGTTATTCTGAAAGCAGACCCTAGGTAGGAACTTGGGGCAGGGGGTGTACTTGAGGATGGTCCCAGGGAGCAGGAAAGAGGGGTTAGGGAAGTGAGAGGAGAGAGGAGGAGCTTCCAGCATGGGAAGGGTGTTTATGAACAGGACTGGCTAAGACCTTGTAGAGCTGGGAAGCCACTACACAGAGCTGCCTACCTGGGACAGGGAGACTGGCTCATTATCTGTCTGATGAACCACATGCCTGCTTAGGCCTGGCTCTGGGGGGTGCACCTCCATTTTGGTTTTATTTTATTTTATTCATGCAAGAAGTGTTTATCCTCTTCTCCCTGGCCCTGATGTCTAAAAGTGCTATCCTCGCCATGTTAGACTGTAAACTTTCATGTTTCAAGTTCTTTTCTTGTTGCCCTTCTGACACCCTGTCACCCCATTGTTGATAGTCTGGGTAATTAAAGTGATCATGACTAATATCTGCTGCCTGGGTGCCAGCAGACACGTAGAATGGTGCCTGAGTGTACATTGGCATGTGGGTGTGTGCGCTTGCCTGTGTGTGTTCTTGTGTGTGTGTATGTGCATGGGTGTGTGCCTGTGTGCATCCGTGTGTGTGCATGTGCATGCATGCATATGTGTGCTTGTACTCCTGTGTGCCTGTGTGCATACATGTGGAATGTCCACCCTGGCAAGGGGACCATGTGAGCAGCAAAGGAGGAGCTGAAGGAACTTTTCTACAGACCCACCCAGCCTTCACCTCTGAAGTCCTTTTTCTGTTGTTTGTTTGTTTGTTTGTTTCTTTTGTTTTGCTAGTCGGGTACAGGAAGTTGTTTGCTCTGGTTGACATTCCAGGGTCCAACTTGAGTTCCTTTTCTGCATTGGCCCTTTGGTCAAAATATAGCCTCAGTGCATTTTGGAGCCATGCAGAAGCAGGTAAGGAACAGGCAGTCCAGATCTCAGATGAGCACAGGTGGGCTCCTTTGGGTTGTAGGCTGGGGCTGGTATGACAGCATGGCTCCTCAGGGCCACCCCTCAGTAAAATCATCTGGGCCTCTGTGATCTTCGAAGATCTGAAAACTCACCCCCAGTACATTAATACATTATGTATATATGTACACACAGACACATATGTTCTATACTCATGATACTGAAGCAACATCTTATCTGTATTACAGAACACACCTCAAAATAAAAAAGATAAAAAGAAAACAGAGATGAAATAAACAACATTGAAGATAATTTTTCTCTTTGATGTTTTTATCATGGACGTCATCTCTTTTTTCTTTACCAAAGTGCATTGAAAGTGTTACTAACATAATTGAGCATGCTCCATTGCTTTTGTAAATCCTGGATCATACTTTCTGATGGAGCAATTTGAACTTCTAAGTTTGGGGTGCTTTGCGATCTTGTTCTGGACCCCTCTTGACACAGAGGGCTCTGACGGGACCTGGTGAGGCATGTTAGCCACGCTGCCTACATCACAGCACTCTTCACTGGTTCAGTCCTGTTCACCAGTGATGCAAACGCTCCTGCTGAAATGTGGCCACTAAATTTTCACCGATTTTTTATGTTATTTATTTATTTTTTACAAGATACTGAATTTTTGTATTTCTTAAACAGTTTCAAAATCCACTAAAACACTTTGGATAACTTTTTAAGAGATGAGAAAATTCTGTTTGCAAGGTTTTTTTCAGTGTACAGATCTAAAGGTTTTCAGAAGTGTTATGCTTATATTAGTTTCTGATGACAAAAGCCTAAGGATTTCTCAAGCTCTCCATAGAATGAGTTTCTCTGAAAAGCTGTTCCATTCTAATTCACTGTTAAAACATCACCTTGACCTTGAAAATGCAGCTTTAATTTGTTTACAGTTTTAGGAACACTGCTAGGTTGCACTTGGTGACTAGGCTTTGTTTAGCCAAAGAAGTACCTGCTTTTTTGTAAAAGAAAATTGCCCACTTTGTCTCTAGTATCATTTGTCCTGGAGCATCAACTAAAGGGATTCACGTGCATGGTCACTTCTCGGCACATGTCAAAGTATTGCAGAAATTCTTCCATCACGTAAACCCATGCTCCCAGGCACATGTAAACTGCACAATATGTAGAAGGAGGCTGCCCTGCCAGCCTCCCCTCCCCGGGGAACCCCTGCTGTTCCCTCAAAGAGCTCATAGGCTTTTATGGCTGTAGCGCTTGGCCATGGAGAGTCAGTCCTTCCACTAGGTGTGTGGAGATGTTCTTTTTCACATTTGTATGAAATAAATGTAAAGAATATCCTGTCTGTGGTGCCTGGGTGGCTCAGTCGGTTGGGCGGCCAACTTCAGTTCGGGTCATGATCTCGTGGTCTGTGGGTTCAAGCCTCACGTTGGGCTCTGTGCTGACAGCTCAGAGTCTGGAGCCCGCTTCTGATTCTGTGTCTCCCTCTCTGCCCCTCCCCTGCTTGCTCTTTGTCTCTCTGTCTCTCTCTCTCAAAAATAAAAAACATTAAAAACAATATATTAAAAAAAAATGTCCTGTCTGTCCTTTCCAGTTCTCACTCATCTGTTCTTGAACAGTCTTGGGGTCATGCACCTAGCTTTGGAGGCCACCAATTCAGGCTAAGGCTGACAGAAGCCAGCATCAGATTCTCTTTACGGCTTGAGCCTTCAGAACCTGTACAGGTGTCGTCAGAAAACTGATGTAGGAACTCCCACAGCATACTGGGTCAGAGCAGGTTGGCCACTATCATAATACTGACAAGGAAGGCACATTCCAGACTTTCCTGTATCAGCTGCTGAGGGTTCCCATTGATGGTTACCAGGTACCATGCTGTCAATTGTATTATTTTTTAATTATTTTTTAATGTTTTATTTATTTCTGAGAGACAGAGAGACAGGGAGAGAGAGAGAGAGAGACCGTGAGCAGGGGAGAGTCAGAGAGAGAGGGAGATAAAGGATCTGAAATAGGCTCCATGCTGTGAGCTAGCTGTCAGCACAGAGACCAACACGGGGCTCGAACCCACGAGCCGTGAGATCATAACCTGAGCCGAAGTTGGATGCTTAACCAACTGAGCCACCCAGGCGCCCCAACCATCCTGTCAATTTTAGACGCTTATTTCAAATAAGGTAGATGCTTTGTTCTCATTTTACAGATAATAGGACTGAGCCTCATAAGGTTTAAGACCTCAGGATAAAGAATGCAGAGTCACCAAGGTAAAGCACAGTTCGGTTTCTATTTGCCACATGTTGTCCCCTAGTCCCATGCCACCAGCCTGTTACCTTTCACCTGCCTTTCCCCACTTCAACTTGGCAGTGGAAAGAGCATCATGCCGAAGTGGAATTACCTTGCTCTTTGCTACAATGAAACACTGCCTTGGGCATATGAAGGCTGGCTTCAGAATGTTCTGTCCTTTCCTATTCAAGGCTAGGAGAGAAGGCATGGGCATTGCAAGTGCCAAGCCTTTGTGGTGGCTGTGGGTCAAAACTGACTTTTTGCAAGCTCCTGCCCCTTCCTCCCCCTCCCCCAGGTAAGTGTCATCAGCAAGTGCAGGCTGCTATTATGCAGCTGGGCTTGTCAGCCTGGCCTGTGGTGGTCAGTGCACCCTCAGTAATTAAAAATCTCTTCTGAGCTCCTCATGGTTATGCCAAGTCCGCCAACCATCTAAATCTGTAGATCCTAAGTTTGTATCTACTTACCCAATGAAGACTTCCTGTTTTTAAGTTCAGGGAGTTTCCTTAAAAACATAAACAAATGGAAGTTGTTTTGGAACTTGAGTAAATATTCCCTAAGAGCGTTTTGTGTGAAGCATGAATAAGCAACATATGGGTTATGTTTCCTTCAAAATACACACATTTCAGAGGAAAAGAGTTTAGGAAAACACATCCTGCACTTTTGCTGAGTGGAAAAATATCTGGAAAAGTTACTGGACCTGATTTTCAAATTTTATTTTTTCCAGTGGTTAACTATAACATTTAAATACAATTTCTGAGGCTGCTTTCGTGGGATGTCCATGTTGAAAACCCATCTCTGCCCCTGTCCTCAATGCCCCACAGGATTTGTGTGTGCTGCTGGCAAAACTTGGGCTCAGTCTTGGAATTCAGACCCTTTAGGGCTGTGGGGAGGGAGACATCCACTTCCTGGTTTTCAAGGTGAAGAGAGGAATGTCCAGAAAAGCTTTCTGAGTTCCTTTGTCCTGGGGAAGCTTCTGCTGCAGCCATTGGCAGGTCACTGCCACACATTTAGCCGGTGCAAACAGAAACGGAAGCACCTAAAAATACACGAGACCTTAAGGTCTGCTTCTAGTTTCTGCAGGCAAAAGAAACCGACATGAGCCAGGTGAAACAGAACAAGGGGTTTACTGGAAAGATGTTAGGCTTTCCCGAGGGATTTAAGGAAGAGCTGAGTGTGCATATTTGGGTACTTCTCTTCTAGGCAATCATCACTGACAGGACTCGGCTCCCAGCACCCAGTTTATGTTCCAGGTTCCCAGTTCCTGGGGTGCAATGCTGCCCCAGGGCCTAGCTCCTCACTCTTCCTTCTTGCGCTCCTCTTTCCTCCACCATGACATTGTGTTCCAGGGTGCGACCAGTCAAGTCCTAGGGTTTCAGGAAATAACTTGACTTCTGCATTGTCAACCTTACACCACTGGGTGAGCTCACCATGTATCCCTCACCAGACTCTCATGGCTATATGGTGCCCATGGCTTTATTTATACATGTCTAAAGTACCCACCTCCTTCCCTTCCATGGTTTTTTTTTGGTAGAAATGTGTATTTATTTCAAATAACAACAGCTAATCCAACACTAGCTAATAATTTACTATATATATACCTTTTATTATATATAAAAATATATGGCAATATATATTATGTATATGAATATATAAAATCTGAGGACTTTTCATGTGTTATCTGAAGCTGGAGTCAATGCTGAGTCTACCCTGCACCCCACACACTGAGCACGGAACCCTGGGCAATAAGAGGCTATAGCCTGTTGTTGAATCGCACTGACATTGGCAAGCACTGAGCTGGTTCATAACAAAACCACTGTTTGCCATGTTTTAGCAGACACACATTCAGGACAAGTGATCCTTCCCAGCAAGGCCTAAGTCACCCTGGCTGCCACACCCTGTTTTGGCCAACCATAGCCTGGAACGTAGCCTCAGGTCTACTGGGGCCAGGTCTTTGGCTTGTTAGGGGTGAGGGCTGTCTGGGGCCGGGGACCTGCTTACTCAGTGGTTGTGCAATCAGGAAATGGGTCTCACGGGTGGCGCAGCAATTTATTAGCCCCTCAGTGACGTTGGGCAAGTGGCTTATTTCACCATTTTGCAGAGACTGGGGAGGAGAACACACTAAGCATCCAGCAGGAAGGGGTGTGGTGTGGGCCACCAAATCTTTGCTATGAAACAGAATGAGTTCCCGAGCTGTACTGAAGGTTTGTTCTGAGGGGAGAGAGGGCCTCCCCAGTGCCTACATTCTTCCATAATGTTCCCTGTTTGAATTCAAAATGGCTGAACAGGGAGCTAATCTCTTTCCCCTCTCAGTCTCCTCTTCTTTGCCTTCCCTGACCTGCCTTTCCTCCTTCTTTCTCCTTTCCTTCCCCTCTCTCTTCCTTTTCCCCACTCTGTGTCATGTTTATTTTTACCCTCCCTGGCCTTTCTTCCTTCTATGTCTCTCATTTTGTTCCAGAAAGGATTTCCAGGTAGCTTAAGCAAGTAGCTAAACAAATTTCCTTTGGTTGCAATCCCCTGGGATCCATGCAGACACCCATGTTATTCTGTGAGTGAGTGCCTCAGCCTCATCCTGCAGGACAGGGCAAGTTCATCGCTGTCACCCAGCCCTGGAAGCCTCCTGCCCCTGCAATGCTGGTTCTAACCAAGTGGCTGCTTTTAGATGATCAGCCCTCCAGATTCCCTTTCTGATCCTCCTTCTGTTCGTCTCCAGGACATGGGAGTATATTTGGCCCTGTGGTTCTGGCCTCAGACTGACCCCTAGTGTAAGTTAGTACTGAGGTAAAAAATTATTATAATATAACCATGCAAAGACTTGGCCAGTTTCTATCTGGAACAGAAGGCAATCATAAGGGCACTTACACAGCATGGATAGAGCCAGACAGCCACAGAGTGCAGGGGGAGGGCGTTCTCTGCCTCCTACTCCCCTCTCCCTGACTCAGGCACTCACCAATTCAGGCTGCCCAGGGGCCCAGGTCCTAAAGTGAAGGGAAAGGAACTCAGACAAAAATGTGTGTCCTTGGGTGGCTTCCACATAAACAACCCCAAAACAGCTTTCACAGCTTGCAGGACATTTATGGTTCACCTCATAAAAAATTCTAGAAGGAGACAGTCCAGGTTCATGTGTTGGCCAAACATTCAGGCCATTGCTGTCCTCAGTGTCTGGGCTCCAACATCAGCTTGTGGAACATCTCTTGGTCTCTCCTAGCTGCAAGGGAGGCTGGGAAAACACACCTTGGTATTTCAGCCTCTGTAACTACAGTTTGGGAATGGAGACAGGGGTCAACCGAGAGACTGTGCCACATAGGAGAAGTGGGCATTCTGTGTCATTCAGTCTGAGGGAAGTGGAGAGCCTGACTTAGGGTATCAGGGGAAGAATCTGGACACTTGGGACAGGTCAGTGCAGTTGGCCATGCCAGTTGCCTCTGTGGGGTCTCTCTGTGCTAATGAAGCTGCTTCCTCATCTTATCCCCTGGATGGGCACAGAGTGTTCTGAGTTTCAAAACAAAGGGAACTCTTGCACTCATGAACAATTAGATGTCAAGGCTCACCCACGCCTTTGGGGCCTCCTGCGACACAAGCTTTGGTCTGATGGAGATAGTCAGAGTGTTCTGCCTACCACGAGCCCTTCGCAAAGTCCTCTGAATGCAACACCGTGATGCAATCATCTGAAATCGTGAGTCAGGCTTCATCTTCCTGCTTCCCGCTACATCAGGGACCAGCTGTGAGATGAAAGAGTTCTTCAAAATAGATTTTAACGTTTGGACAAAGGTGTCCTTTTTCTTTAACCATTAACTTCTCTGCATTCTCCAACACTGGCATCCTAGCTCTCCCTGAAGGTGATGGTTGGCCAGATACTTTTGGAAATATTTGGAAATTTTCCTAGTACATGGATATGGTTTTTGCTCAGTCATCCTCTCAGCACATTGGCTATTTGACACGACAGTTTAAAACACACCAGTATTCATCACGAGCCAAAACTCTGAGGCAATTTTTTGGCGAGGAGAATGCAGGAGATTAGGTTCTGCAGACCTGAGTCTTCGATCTGGGCCCCTTTCTGTGGGACCTTTGAGAGGGGCTCTTCATGGAGTCTTACACACTCTTCAAACCTCTTGTTTGCTCACTTGTGAAAGCGCAAAATAACCTTGACTCCTTCTTCCTTACAGGCATTGTAAGATCAAGTGTGTACTAGTGAGGGGAGGAATGCAACAGCACTTTGTAAAAGAAAAAGCTGTGAATTATTACCCTGCCTCTGTGATTCCCCAAACCTGCCACAACCTGGAAGCACGAGAGATGTTTTCTTTTGTTGTTTTTGTTTTTTAACTTGAATTCTCCTAACTGATTTCATGGAAAAGTACATGTTATCTAGGGATATGAGCAGAGGCCATAAGAACTGTAAGAAGTAGAAATTAAGGTAGGCATTAGAGGAAAATTCACTGTGGAAATTCTGGAGTGTTCATATCAACAAAATCATAACCTATAATTTGCTTTTTTTTTTTAGGTTTTCAATTTTATCCAATTATTAGTTTCATGAAAAGGATGTAAGATAACATATTTTTTAGGCCCATCATAAGCAAAGTACCTTAAACTGGGAGTTCTCAGAGCATGGTACCAGACCAGCAACATCTACGTGCCTATATCTGGGTTTTAAACAGCCTTTCAGGGGATTCTGACATGTCACTCTAGTCTGAGAGCCACCTGCTTAAACAATGAGGACATGTAACAATGAGGACATGTATTATCTCACACAGGAGGAGTCTGGGGCTGAGGCAACCCTGGGGTGGTGTGGTCAGCCTGCGCCCACACACTTCTGTTAGTCCTGCGGATTTCTCCCTTCTCTGCTGGCTCTGCTTTTAGGGCAGCTCCCCTCTGTGACAGAAGATGGCTATAAGCTACAATTGGGATACAACACCCCCTTTTCTATGGCCAATGGGAAGGAGAACCTGTCTTCCAATCATGGAATAACAAGCTTTGTTCCTGTTGCCCCCCATGGGGAGGGGGATGCCGTACATTGATTGTCAAAACCCAGATTCATGAGCCAATCAGTGGCAAGAGGAAGAAGGATCCCATTGGCTGGCGAGAACCCAGGGCAAGGTGCTCAGTGAGATGGGATCCCACCGTGTGTGAGCATCTGCACATGCTCTAGTGCCTCAGTTTTTCCTTTTGTGAAATAAATCTACTAGGGAATGGTTAAGTTGAGATGCTCAGCCATTCTACAGATGTCTGATTAGCTCACAGCTAGCAGACCTGCCTTGCTTTTAAGAAGAATGCTGATAGGCAGGGTTTGCAAGGGTGTAGGTCAGGACACCAGACCTCCAGGGGCTTGCAGTGGAGATGAGAAGACAGAATACAGGTGGGTGACCGAGGGAAGAGTGAGGGTAATGACAGCCAGTGGGTTAGCAATCATGAGCAGGCATCTCCAAGTGGAGCAGCCCAGTCAGGAGTCGCAGGGGAATATGGTAGAGTGAATCCAATCCACAGCAAATATAAGACAGAGTTTCATAATCACTGGGACAGTCCACATGTTTGTTTCTTAATGTTGTCCAAGTGGGAAAGAACGAGGCATACCTGACCTAGAAACATATGGTTTACATTTGAAATGTGAGATTGCTTTTAGACAGAGTTTATGTGGGTACCTATAGGGAATATGATGTTTGTAAGGCAGTACTGTGGTGCCTAAGAGAATTGATTATTTACAGTTATAAACTTGATTTATTAGATTTAAAAGGATGGTTTAAGTGCCATACCAGTTTCCCACCGCTGCTGTCACTGATTATCATACGCTCAGTGGCTTAAAACAACGGAAATGTATTACCTTCCAATTCTGTAGTTTGGAAGCCCCCATGAATCTCACGGAGGTAAAATCAAGTTGTTACCAGGGCTGCGTTCGCTCCTGGAGGCTCTGGAAGATAATCTATTTCCTTGCATTTTCCTAGTGGTGCCTGCATCCCTGGTGTGGTGGTCCATTCCAGCCACATAGCATTCCTCGGAGGCTTCTTCCATTGGCATGTCTTTCTCTGGCTCCCTTGCCATCCTCCCCTTCTAAGGACCTTTGTGATTTATTGGTCCCACCTAGATAATCCAGGATCATCTCCTATTTTATGGTCGTCTGCTTAGCAAACTGAATTCCATCACTACCTCCTGTCCCTTTTTCCATATAACCTGATGTACTCGTGAGTTCGAGGATTAAGATATGGACATCTTTGGGAGAAACATTATTCTTTCTACCACTGATGCTTTGATAAATCTGCCTGGGAGATTTATAATACAGCCTTGATGGGCATGAGGAACATACTCCATTCTAAAAATACAGTTTACAAGATTGAAGAAATATAATTAGAGTAATTTTATAATAATGTGCCTCTCCCTGTGCAGATAAATCACAGTTCTTTTTGTCTGAGGCCCCTTGCAGCATGACATTGCTGACCCTTTCACCAAAAGAAGGCAATGTCTCTGCCTCTTTGAATCTGCACCAGACTCCTGACTGGCTTTCACTAAGAGAAGGTGGCTGGAGTCTGGGTCTCAAGTTACCATGGGCCATCCACACTCTGTCTTTTGGAATCTGAAATTACCTGAGCATTAGCAAAGAGGAAATGAGAATCTGTCTGTACACAGATTTTACCAGAGATACAAATAGAATTATAATTTGTAAGTTAAAGTTTAATGTGGACAATGAGGCTTTAAAATGTTTGCACCTTCAGTAAAGTATGCATTAATGTGAGATGCATTCAGGCATCTTCTCTTTTGGTTTAGTAGGAGATGCTGGTGGAGCCTCCACTCCTGAGCCTCCCACTTGAGATCTGCATGCAAACTGGGTGCACTCATCTGCCTGCTGCTGGGAGAGCAGGCTGCTGAGGACTCACAGTTGCCGCCTGAGAATTGCCCTCAGACCCCAGGGGCCCTTTTCCCAGAGAGCCCTTGGAGGTGGGGACAGTCCACAGTCTCCCAAGGCTGGAACTGATTACAGAAAGCCAGTGCCCTGATCTCCAGCTGGAGCAGAAGATGCTCCAAGCCCCCCTGCAGATCAGACCAAAATGAGTCCAGAGGAAACTCCTATTCACCCTGCACCTCCTCGCCTGCTCCTGTCCCTTACAGCTTTGTCCTGAGAGCTCCCCTGATACAGCAGCTGCACAAGAGTCCCCACCTCAGGATCTCCCTCCAGGAACTGATGGAGTCAGACATAAAGTTGGACGAACGGTAATTGATTTCCTAACTCGGCCATGCTTGCATTTCGAGGAGGATCCCTACGTGGTGGGGTTCTTGTTTCTTAACGTATTCCTGGGTTGTATTTGCTAGTATTTCACTTTTGACGTTTCCATCAGTTATCATAAAAAGATTCGTTTGTTGTTTTGTGTGTGTTCTCTCACGATTTGGTATCATATATGCTGAATAAAAATAATTATGCAGCCTTCTCTTTTTATAAACCTAGAATATATAAAATGGCATTGGAATTATCCATCATTTAAATTTAAGGGTTTCATCACATATCATAAAGATTATCTGGACCCTGGGGAGAGAGTTCAGACCTTCAGTAACTTTCTCTATTGTCCTGTGGTAACTTGTCTGTTTAAATATTCTGTTTTTTGAGGTCATTAAAAAGATTTTTTTCTAGGTAAGGAAAAATACAGATACTGAATATGATTCTCCAGAGCACGTTCATCCTATTTTATTTGCATGGAGTGAAACAAAATGTCCTCCCAAATTATCCTATTTTCCCCTGTTTCTATGGCTACTTCTTCATCTGATTTCTGATTTTGAGTTGTGTGTTTCCCTTTTTGGTCTCATGCTGTGAAAACAGTTTTTATTGCTCTTTAGTATGCAGAAAGTGTAGCAACATAAAAAGTAAGTACAGAATAGTTGCCCCAAATTGGATCACCTTCGAGGTGAAGGTGATGAATCCACAATTAATTAGTGGCTTTTCTCTTTCTTCATAATCTCTTTATGCAGACAGGTATGCACAGGCACACACATACACTTTCTAGTGTTGCCCCAACCTTAAACTCCTGCATGATCACAATTTTCACAAGATCTTTTACATTTTAATGTGTATTGAGTAAATTCACAATTGCAAATATTTTGTTTGAGATATTCTTTTTATAATCTGTGTTCATAAGTGATTCATCTGTGATTTACTCTTCTCTTATTGGCCTTATCTCATTTTGACTGGAAAGCTTTTGAGGAAGGGAAGTTTCCCTCTTTTCTGCTGACCACGTGTGGCTGGCCATTAAGCGTGAGAAGTATAGCTTGTGAGTGCTAGCTGTGATTGTGAAATACACACTGGCTATTGAAGGCATGCCATAAAACATGAGGACATAAAACATCTCAATAATGTCACGATGGACTAAAAGTTGAAAGGGTAAAGTCTTAGGCATATATTGGGTGAAATAAAATGTATCGTGGGATGAAAACATGCATAATCTACTGCAAACTACGTGTTCTGGTTATTACATTTTTCAGTTTATTTTTAAATATTTATTTTTGAGATAGAGAGTATCAGCAGGGGAGGGGCAGAGAGAGAGATGGGTAGAAGATCCTAAGCCAGCTCCATGCTGACAGTGGTGAGCATGATGTGGGACTCAAACTCACGAACTATAAGATCATGACCTGAGCTGAAGTCAGATGCTCAACCAACTGAACCACACAGGCGCCCCTGTCTTGGGTATTTTAAAAACTCCACTGGAGCCATAAAAAGGAATTGAGATAGTGAAAACAGAGTGGTATGAGATGAATAATATGGGAAGGGCCTCAAGCTAGAAAGCCTGGAGACACATCTGTCTGCAGGAGGTTCTGGGAGCCATCTCCTTTTCCCTTTGGAACCTAGAACCTAGCTCATGTTACTACACGTATTTGCACTTTGAGTCCTAGGAACAAGAACATGATGTCTGCACCCTCACAGAAAGCAGAAAATATGATCAGGCCTGTCCTTGTCTCTCAAAGCTGCCATTGGAAGAGGCTGTGGGTTACAAATAGAAGGAAAACAGGAGAAATCCATGCAATGCAGATCAAACAACTCAGCTTTTCCCTGTGGCATATGCACCCAGTGGTGTGTGCACCACCACTGCCACGGTATCACGGGGCTCTCAGCATGTGGAAAAAGGCAAGAGTGTGCAGCAAGCAGCCAGCAATTTTATGACCGTGTTAAACCAATTAGTCATCTCACACTAAGGAGGATAAGCACAAGGGTGGGGAAAGCAAACAAAAATTGTTCCTGCAACTTTTAGAATAAACAGATCATTTTATTAGACATTTATGGACAGCCATGAATTTCTTGCTGGATAATCAAACAGTGAAGGACTTTCTGTTTATTCTGACAGCAGGAATTCAGACTCATATCATCCCTTCAGAGCAAGTGTCGTCATTGCACGGTCTTCATGGACTGTACTGGGCCAATAAACAAATAAATGAACAAGGAAAGATAAAATGAGAGCTCAGTTCCTAGGGTGGGTGTTCCCGTGATCTCTTTGGACTTTTTGTGAAATGTCAACGGTGATGATTGTATTCCCTGTGAGTTTAGCAATCTTTGTGGCAAAGCTCATTGTTTCTTCAATCTAGAATGGCCAGCACCAGGAATCAGAAGTTGGCTCTTGTTACAGAGGCCAGGAGGTTTTGAGCAGCTCCTGGGGCTACAGCAGGGCAAGGGAGAGCTAGAATCCGGGCCATGTCCTCAGGGTTGGGTTTCAAACCACAGATGTATCACTGGTCAGTTTAGCAGGTTGTTGTTGTTTTTTTTTTTTAATGTTTTTTATTTATTTCTAGGAGAGAGAGAGAGAGAGAGAGACAGTGTGAGCAGGGGAGGGTCAGAGAGAGAGGGAGTCACAGACTGAAACAGGCTCCAGGCTCTGAGCTGGCAATCAGCACAGAGCCCGACACGGGTCTCGAACCCACGAACCGCGAGATCATGACCTAAGCGAAAGTCGGACGCTTAACCGACTAAGCCACCCAGGAGCCCCTAGCAGGTTGGTTTTTGATGGCCATGAAGTGGGGATCTTTTGTGGAACTATGTCAAGAGGTACTGGAAACGCCCTCTGCACCACATCCTGCAAAACATAATAGAAAAATCCCGCAAAATAAGAAGTACCTGAAACATCTACCCTAAGAAATGCTTTTTGGTCAAGATCCCAGGACCCCTGTGAAACTCAGATGTTGTCTAGTAGGGACCATCCCGCGATGGACACCCAGTGATATCTGTGCATGAATCAGTTTATAACTCTGGGCCCAGGAATGGTGGATGCTCAGCTCCAGAGGCCAGGTGATGAGGTGGAGTGGGAAGCCACTGAGAAGACTATGCAGTTGATCCTTACTCCAATAGGATGGATGCGTGTGGGAGGGTTTTCAGCAGGGAGAATGACATGATCTAGTTCATGTGCATAAAAGATCGCTCTGGGCAATGGAGAGGGAGGAGGCTAGACCACTAGAAGGGAGAGAAGAAACAGAGGAAAGACCACACGAGGAGAGCCAGCCTGGCATGAGGGGAGCATGGAGGATGGGTCCCCTGATACCCAGCCAAGTCTGTCTCCCTGTCAGGTTTCCTACTGATCTGACATCAAGAACTTAGCCTTTTTGTTTTCATTTTTAATTTTTTAAACATTTATTCATTTTTGAGAAACAGAGAGAGACAGAATGCAAGCTGGGGCAGGGGGGCAGAGAGAGAAACAGAGAAAGACAGAGAGAGAAAAAGACAGACAGAATCTGAAGCAGGCTCCAGGCTCTGAGCTGTCAGCACAGAGCCCAATGCAGGGCATGAATTCACAAACTGTGAGATTATGACCTGCCAAAGTCAGATGCTTAACCGACTGAGCCACTCAAGTGCCCCAGAACCCAGCTGTTTTAAACCCCTCTCCCACCAGTTCCAGCTATGAAAACTGGCCCAGTGTCTCATCACTTACCTTCATAGTTTCCACTGATCAAATATGAAGGACATGCACACCCCACTGAGATCTGGCAAATGGTGAACATGATGGTCCTTGCACAGGTGAGAAGACAGCGGCTAGCAACATGTCCAATGTCGCAGAACTGGGCTGTGGTGAAGGTGACACCTGAAAGCAGACTGGTCTGGGTCCAGAAGCCGGTTCTTTTCCTACAAGTTGGTCTGAGCCCGGTTAGGGAGTGGGGTAGGGCTGGAATTGACACCTCTCCTATACTGCCACTGCTATTCCAACTCTAACCAGGCAGGTATTAAGGTAACAATAACTATTTGGTGCCAACCTGGAGAGTCATTTGTTCTGATATCTGAACAATTCCTTGTTCAACATGTGAGTGTAGACCAGCAAGACTCTAAGCTCTGGATGCCAGGTCCTGGAAGGCCCTCCTCTGAGAGGGGAATCTGTTTGGTCAACTTTTCTTCACATGCGCTCCTGGAGCACACATAATTCCAGGAGACACAGTCACAGAGTTTGATGGCATGATGTGAAGCTGGTGTCATGCACAAAGGGTGGGGATGTGCCATAGTAGAGATGCATGGTCAAGAATAAGCAGGTGACCTCGTGGCATTTTGGCAGCTTTCCTGAGACTCTATCATGTTGGAAATACAATCTTCATGGAAAGCCCACTGGCACAGTGCCCTTTGGAAGCCCCACACCTTGAATGGTCACCAGCCCCGGTGACCTATCTGTGGACTGGGTTCAGATGCCAGGCCTTCCCAGCAGTATGTGTGTGTGCAGAGCAGGGTAGGGGACAGGAGAGCCAGACTTGGGACCACAGACAGGGCTTTCCGCAACAGGGCTATCAATGGTCAAGCAGTCTGTTCCTTTGAACTCCTCCATCAGGTCACTACCCAGCCAGCACTGTTTCTTGTTATATTTGGGGGAAGCATAAATCTGGATCTATTTTCTTTGAATAAGATTTCCAGATTTACAACAATGAGATATAGCTTAGTTTGTAATTGACTTCCCCTATAGATATCAGTTGGCTTCACTCTGAGAAAATCTCACAGATGAAAATGTGGACTGATAACAATAGTCAATACTAATGAGCACTGACTGTTGGCCAGGCAGCAAGCCAAGCATTTTTTCACACTTTCTCTTGTTTCATCCTTTCAGACACCCAGTAGGATATATATTATTGTTGCCTCAAACTATCTATTTATTCGGCAAGTTGAGGGCCTGCGAGGCACTCTGATGACCACTGGGCACAGGGCTGGGCATCTGACATCAAGGAGGATGGCAGGACACCTGCTTCCAAGATAGCAGGGATCACACGCAAGAACACTGACACTTAGAGCATGTCAACTGCCCAAGTCAAACAGTGAGAATTTTAACCCTGAATCTCTGTTTGCTGTGGGCCACAGGCCACCCCGAGCTCACCTTGGTCTCATTCTGGACCTGTTGGGAATGTTACAAACTACACACATACCCAGTGTGTGGCCTGGATCCTAGGAACCACATGTCTAAATCCTTAGCCATGGGGAAGGGAATTTTGACTCTGGTAGTAAATAATGGAAAACTTATGAACAAACTTTCTACAGCATAAGAACCTTAAAGCCACATCCCACAGCTCAGGCCTGAGGCAGCAGGGAGGTGAGAAATGGCCTACAGTCTCTGGGAGTCCTTTGTAACTTCTTCCCCAGCAGCTCTACCTGTGTTCAGGCAAAGGCTTCTGGTCAGAAAATGGGAAGATTACGGATCTTTAGGTCCCTGAAGGGGCACTTCTGAAGCCAGTCAGTTCTTCTTCACTTGGGAAGAGGATTCTCCACAGAGCTTTTGAAGTAGTCAGATTTATAAGATGATTAATTAAACGTGTTTGGGTTTACATAGTCCAAGGAAAGGACATAGGGGCAGCCTCTCTAGAGATTAGAGATCACATTGAATGTTCCCAGTGGAGGCTTTGGTCTTGTTCTGATTAGAGAGAAACCTGTTCTTCCTCTCAGAAAGGGGTTCTCCAGCATGAACAGCATCAGTACCATCTTGAGGGTCTTCACCCCAGTCTGTGATTTGGGGGACCCCAGGAGAGCCAAGAGCTCATATTTCTACCAGCTTCTCAAGGGAAACAGGTGTTGCCAGGCAGGATCTCACCCTGAAGAATCACAGCTCTAAGGGGAGATGGGACATGTGGTCATCAGGTTTTCAGAAATAGAAATCTTGACATATGAAAATGCCATCCTGCTTAGTTTCTACCACCAGCCCCAGCAGGTCAGAGGCCATCTGTGGTCCTGAATCATGGTGCCGTAAATTTGAGAGCAGAGAAGCATCCACTCCAAGTCTCTCAGCCCTGGCAGCTTTTAGACTTACCCAGCAAAATTTTTGAAGAATGGTGTCTCCAGGCAGCTGTCCTGCTCAGACTGACTGGAACCTCTGGGGGTGGTCCAGGGAACTTGTTTTATAGGCTCCAGGGACATTCTAATGAACTAACTGGCTGAAAACTTGGATTTAGTGTACAGGTTCTCAAAACAGGGTCCCTGGAGCATCAACATCACCTGGGATCTCACTGGAAATGAAAATTCTCAGGCTTCACCCCAGACCTGCTGAATCAAAAATCTGGGGTTGGGGGCACCTGGGTGGCTCAGTCAGTTAGGCATCATGATCTCAGGTCATGATCTCACAATTCTTGAGTTCAAGCCCTGCGTTGGGATCTGCACTGCTGGTGGAGAGCCTCCTTAGGATTCTCTCTCTCTTTTTCTCTCTCTGCTCATCTCTTGTTGTTGCTCACTCTCTCTCTCAAAGTAAATAAATAAATTTTTTAAAAATCTGGGGTTGGGGCCGAGCCATGCAGGTTTTACATGCCCTGTGGAGGATCCTGATGCATGCTCAAGTTTTGAACTACCACTCTAGAACATTCTCTCACTTACAGGTGAGACACCTGAAGGCCAGTGGTTAAAGGACTCTGGTCACATCATACCACCACCCAGTAGTAGGGTTGGATTTAAAATCCAGGCCACCTGCTCCTTCTTGCCCTCCCATTGCCCTACTCTTCTTCTCTTGCACATAATTCAGCTCGGGGCCCTGGTGAATGTTCTTCCACCTACCTCCTCTCCAGGCAGGCATCCATTCCTGCCCAGACTGGGCTAGCAAACAGGCCTATCAGCCAAATGAATAAAAGAACCCTGGGGCCAGGAGATTGCTCATTTGTAGGATGGTAGGTCTGGTTGTCAGTCCCCGGGTGCTGTTCTCAACCACAGAAACACTGCATAAAGCCAGAGCATCATGTTGCCAAATCTAGCGATGGAGACTTTAATGTGACGGTCAGCTGGACCATGCATTGTTAATGCTTTGGAAATCCAAGCTTTTCCTAGAGGGAGGAAAAGAAGTAGCAGAGAATAACTACAGTTGCCTAAGGATGACATGGTGACAATTCCTCATTAAAAGAAAAAGGGCATTGTGCCTGTAAAGAGCTGGCTGTTTAATCTGGGTGGCTTATCAGCGCAGACAAGGACCTTTACTGGGTGTTTGTGTTCAGCTGCGCTGCATGTGCCTCTCTCAGCAGCTGGAGCACAGAGTAGCAGCCAAGGTTCCAGCTGTGGTGAAAGACCTTCCCTATGGGACATGCTGCCTCTGGATATGGAACCATGGGGAGCAGGGTTTGGAGGGGGCCTGGGAGGTGGGCATGAGCCACCACCCTGAGACTTGCACAGGAACAGCATGGGAGACCTATTAAAATACAAGTTCTAATTCTTAGGTTGGGGTAAGGCACAGGATTCCAGGTTTCTGACAAGCTGACAGGCGTCCTTGGTGTTTTGGTCCATGTGCATTTTGGGTAACACAGTCCTAGAGATTGCCTCTGAAATTGTTGGAAGTCCAACATCCCCTGCATGATTAGGCATAGGACTAACAGTGTGGACATCCAGGGGCCACAGATCTCAATCCCAGGGAGAGGCAGGGAGGACAGGAGTAGTGTCTGAATGGGGCCAAAGGAAAAATATCCAGACATAAGAAAGGAGACACTCATTGACCATTGCAATAGGGAGATGGGTCAGACCATGAGATCTCAAAGGGCAGGCAGAAGGGAATTTTCCTTGAAAGGAAGGAGTAAGCAAGGCTAGCAAGAACCTGCTTGGGGTTTGGGAGGGGAAGTGAGTGCTTTGAGCAGGCGTAGGGGCAGGACAGCTGAGCAGGCGATGTCTTTCCTTTCAGCCAGCCAACTCTCTTCTTGGGGAGGGAGCCTGAGAAGGGGTTATTGAGGAGGAGCCATCCACATTCTGATGCAGGCTCAGGCTAAGGTGTGCCAAAGTTCAGGGGCCTCGCTGGGGAGGGAGGGAAGCTTAGTTAGAGTTTGAGTACTTCAAGCTGGCAGATATGTTGTCAGGATTGGTCAATGACAATGATTCAGCTAATCATTGATGAGTCAAAGAATAGGAATTTGGAGGGTCATTGTGTGGCCTTGTCACAGGTAAACAAGAGAAGCATCTGTGCATCTTACCTACGTCATGTGGGGATGGTGTTTCTTTACAGAAGGCTGTTTCCAAGAACAAAGTATGGGGGGCGTGGTTCTTGACACTGAACCCCAGGCTCTGGTGAAGCTTAATATTGTCAGTGCCCATGGACAGGGATCATCTTTATAATTGGTCATTTCTCTGAACATATAACCTTCAAAGAGCTAAAAACAAGTGTCATAAAATATAAAATGAACACAAGCCCAACACTATATTTAGCTCATGAGTAAGGGCATCAGTAAGGTGGTGGAGCTCATTTGAAAGGAAGTAGAGAGCCAGGGTTCCACCCCACCAGGGAAAGCATTACCAGAGAAGTTTTCTGATTTAGGTCCACCACTGGTTAGTTAATGCCCTACAGGGCAAAACAAAACAAAACAAAACAAAAAACTGTAATACTTGTGATTATTTTCCTACAGGACAGAAATCATATGCATTCCTATAAGACAAGACCTCTAATATATCACATCATTCCACAGTGTCTAACCAATAACAGTAAGTGGTAGGTCAAGCACAGGCACACTAGATAACTGAAGAATCCTTGGGTGACCTTGTAAAACATCACCCCAGTAAGGTAATAAAAGGTCATGCCACCAACATTTTTGTCTTATTTCCACATTTTAAATGCTTTTCTTAACATCTCCAAGAATCAAAGAAGGCCTGCTTATGTACTGACCTGTTCAAGGCTTATTCCTCTTACTACCTACAAGTATTATAATAACAAGAACAGAATTGGGGGACAGTCTTTCCATGCCCACTGATGACAGCTCTGTGATCCTGTTATTTTGTTGTTTGGTCCTGCTGAATTTTCCGCAAGGACTATTTTGGGACTTTAAAGTATTAAGAGGGAAAAGGGGTTGCTTCTATTCACATCACCCCACAGAACAAACAGTCTAGTAAGTTTCAAAACAAAAAATATTTTCCTGAGGGCTGAACAATACAAGATATGAAGAGCCTAATATGTTGAGGCTCTGGTGAGAAGCGATGCCAAACCAAGCTATAATTAGCTTTCTCAGGAGCCAGGAGCCCTTGTTTGTACACCCAGATGAGCCCACATTTCCTAAACCCATCAAAACCCACTTTAATTAGTCCATTAATAGAAACTTGTTGTGAGTCTATGCTGTGAGTGAGACTACCCCCAGCATTCAAGTTTTGCCTCCAGTTTCCATTCAGATCAACGTCAAGTCACGTAGCGGGAGGAATCCAGTGATTTTGTTAACCAAAATAAGCTTACTTATCAGGTTTTAACAATCAGATTGAAAAACAGGAATGCTTTGGTAATCTTTCCAGTTAAAATGTGAACAATATGATGTTAGTTCTTGGCAAACTCTTAAATTTTCTTAACAGTTTAATCACCCACATTATAGAACAAGGTGTTTGCCTTTCTTTCTTTCTTTCTTTCTTTCTTTCTTTCTTTCTTTCTTTCTTTCTTTCTTTCTTTCTTTCTTTCTTTCTTTCTTTTTCTTTTCTTTATTCTCCTCCTCCTTGTTCTTGTTCTTCTGAAATTTATGAGACAACGATGCTCCCTTGAGTAGCTGAGAAAGGTCCTACTAGGTTTGTAGAGATGTGCACTTAAGATCACTGTCACCAAAGGAAGATGGATAAAGCAAGAAGAGGAAACACAGATTTTGGATTGTAAAGGGAACAGATTGAGGGAGGGGTGTGGGGGAAGGAGGTGAGTTGTTCTGAGCTTCATCTCTTGCTTATCTATCCTCACCAGTCATAATGGCTTTTCTTGATGGCACTTAATCACCATCAAACAGTATTTGTATTTTTTAAAAACATCAAAGGTAGTTTATTTTAAACATTTAATGTATTTTGCTTAATTTTTTTCTGCTTGTTGTCTGTGCTTTCTCACCGCCTCTGCTCCACCTGGAATATAAGCTCCATGAAGGCGGACCCTTGTTATTGTTTTGTTATTGCTGTTGGAACCATGCCTGATACATAGCAGGCACTGCATAAATGTGTGTCGAGTATACTAACAGAGAGACAGAATTGGTAAAGCAGAGTTCTCAGGAGAAGGAGCTGAGAGCTGCAAGTGACCCAGGACTCTTAGATCTCTGGGTGGCAATCTGGGGGGTGCTTGCAAGGTTGGGGCCTGGGGATTACATCTTGGGCTACACTTTAAACAAGTTACCTTTATTGAAAAGGAAACATATCTGCTTATAAACTTGGGATGTCCCTGGCATTCTGAAACCAGGACTCACCTCCTGAAGACCTGGCTCTCCCTACACATGGCCTGAGGGGAGACTTAGCTGCTGGGTCTAATATTGAGGCTTATTTTACTTCGATATACTTTGTTTATAGGTCTATAAAAAAAAATAAAATAATTTTGTGTAGATTATGAATTAACAAAAAAAGAATAGATCACCTCTGAGTTTCCTTCTGGTCTAAGTAGAGTTTATAATGTGGCCTCAGGTTTTATGTCACCAAATAAAAACAAGCTCAAACATGAATCTGTCAGTACATAACCACTCCATTGGGGCTCACTCAGAACCTTTCTGGTTGAATCCTGTGGTTCTACAAGCATAATGTACTCACCCAAATGTCTTTTTCACAAAGCAGGCGCACTTTCCTCTCCTGATTACTAATTTAATTGCAGAGTGATCAAGGAATGTGTGAAACCTGCCCTTTGGTATCTGCAGAGCTTTGCTCTGTGGCCTCACATGTAGTTAGTTCTTAATTAAGTTCTGGGCTGGCTTTGAAGAAGTAGGTAAGGTGTCTCTAATGCTCTAAGAGCTGTCATTTGGAAACTTAGCTTTATCTCCCCAGGACTCTACTATCCATGCAGACCCCTGTGCCCTCTCACCTCCTTTTCCCTTTGTAGAGCCACCCCTGGGAAAGGCTCAATTTGCAAATCATCCACAGCTTCTTTGATGGTGTGTGGTGGACAGAGCTATCACCAGGCTAAGCCATAATAAAGAGAGCCAATGTCTAGACCAAGTTAAAAAATGCCACCAGTGGAAATGTCAGAGTGCCATGTCACATTAACTTACGAATCACCCTTCCTGCATTCGTCAACCTAGTTGGGCAACAGTAATTACATTAATAATTAGTCATGATAAATTCCTGATATTTGCATAGCATCTTAATTCTTCATGAAAATTTTTTTAGTTATATATACTTTTTAAAATATTTATTTATTTGTTTATTTTGGTTCTTCAAAAGATATTATTATTATTATTATTTTTTTACAAATAGTTTGTCAGGTTGGTTTCCACATAACACCCAGTGCTCATCCCCACAAGTGCCCTCCTCCATGCCCNACAGGTCTGTGATGATGTATTATTTTGCCTTAGGAATCAGGGGTTCTGATTCCTACTACTTGCCAGCATCCCTTGCCAGCCTCCCTTCTGTGGAGCCCACATGGCTCTGGTGAGGAGTATCACACACACGAAGACACAGGAGGTAAGTGTTCTGATCCCAGGTTGGGTGCTGAACTTCCTGTCTGACTTGAGGCAAGTCTTTTGGGGATTTTGCTTCTTCATCTGAATGTTAAAGTGATTGGATCAAATCAGGAGTTTTTTGGATGAAATCTCCATTTGTGAAACAAGCTGTTGGGATTGAAGCATGAAGGGACGAGCCTGGAGTCCCGTCTCTCTGTTCCCCTCTGACTTCCCCATCTGCCATAGAACTCTCTCTGGCACTGGCACCCTCTCCAGGGCTCATGGAAACATCTGACCTCACAATATGTAAGTCTCTGTTTACCCTAACATTTTGTGACTCATTTTGTGACATTTCATTTCCTCCTTTGTAAAAGCAAAAGGGCTGGATTAAATTGTCTCCAAAGATTAGGTGACATCTGTACTTCAACATCAGGGTTGTAGGGATGCTTAGTAGAATCAATGCCCTGTCCCCTCTCCCTGGTCACAGGCCTGGACCTCCTCACCCAGAGGGCAGTTCCCACCTATGACAACTGAGGAGGGTTAGATGTGATTGGCTATTTTGGCATCATTTCTGAAGATGGGGTCTGCCCCCTCCTGACTCCTGGGAAGATTGTGCTTCCCATAACATTGACTAGTACACACCATTCCTTCCATGCCACAAATAGTCCTTGTGTACCAAGCAGAGATAAAGTCCCTCTGTAATGAGATCCTCTTATACATCTGGTCATATATTTCCTTTGAAATGTCACCAGTGGAAGAAAAGCTCCTCCCTAAAATACCTCTTTCCCACTAAGAAAGACTGTTTTTATTTGTAATGTAAAAATTCATGGGTAGAATTCTGTTTCTGGGCAAGATGGAGTAACAGGGACTGAATTTATATTCCGACTTGAAAAAAACAAGCAAACTAGGCAAAATACATGAAACAGCAATTTTCAAGACAATGGACATCACACAATGGAGCCCAGTAACCCTTGAAAGACAGGAAACAAGTGACCAAAGCTTTATGATTCCCCAGCTCACTACTTTGAGAGACTTTCCAGGCCATGGGGCAAGAAGTGGGGAAGCTAGTTGGAGCTTGCCAGATACCCTAATTGAAGAGACAGAGCTGAGAATCCAGAAAGACCAAGGTGGCTAGGATTTACAGGACAGAATACCAGAGAGGAGAGACATGCATCAAAAGAGAGTGGGCTCTGGAGTTGTGCAGAGGATGCACCTCAAATATTCAGCAGGTTATTGCTCAGCTCATGCATGAGAAATGTCAAAGGCAGAGAAAAGAATTGTCTCAAAGGATTAAAGAGAACCCAGTTCTTACACAGTGCTGGAAATAATGCCTAGTCTCATAAACAGGATATGAAAATCTCTTGAAGTTCATTTATATATTTTCTTTGAAGAAATGACTGTTCAACTTTTTGCCCATTTTTAAATTGGCTTGTTTTGGTGGTGGTTGTTCAGTTGTGGGGAACGTTTATATATTCTGAAGATCAATCCATTATCAAATATATGACTTACAAATATGTTCTCTCACCCATACGGATTGATTTTCACTCTGCGGATAGTATCTTGAGATGCACAAAAGTTTTTGATTTTCATAAAGTAAAATTTGTGAGTTTTTCCTTTGTTGCCTATGCCTTTGGGGTCATTGCAAAATCCAGTGTCATGAAGCTTCCCTCCTTATTTTCTAAGAGTCTTATAATTTTAGTTCTTACCTTTAGGTCTTTGATTCATTTGAGTTCATTGTGGCATAGGGTTCAACTGAATTTGTTTGCATTGTGGATATCCAGTTTTCCCAATACCATTTCTTGAAAAGACTGTTTTTTCTCCATAGAATGAACTTGACACACTTGTCAAAATCATCTGACCAGATATGAGATGATTTCGTTTGGCACTCTGAATTCTATTCCATTTGTCTGTCTGCCCATCTTTAGGCCAGTACCACACTGTTTTGATTATTGTAGCTTTATAGTAAGTTTTGAAATTAGAAAGTGAGATCTCCAATTTCGTTTTTTTTTTTTCCAGATTGTTTTGACTATTGCGATTCCTTGAGATTCATATAAATTTTAGAAAGAATTTTTCTATTTCTGAAAAATATAAGTCTGGGGGATTTTTAGAGGGATTGCATTGAACCTGTAGCTAACTTTGCATAGTATTGACATTAAAAAAAATTTTTTTTAAAAAACAGAGTAGATTTCAGAGAGGAATCTTTTATATACATGTTTATTTATTTATTTTTGAGAGAGAGAGAGAGAAAATAAGCTAGGGAGGGACAAAAAAAGAAGGAGACACAGAATCTGAAGAGCAGAGCCTGATGTGGGGCTTGAACTTATGAACTGTGAGATCATGGCCTGAGCTGAAGTTGGATGCTTAACTGACTGAGCCACCCAGGGACCTCAGTATTGACATTTTAACAGTATTATCTTCCAATTCGTGAACATGGGATGTCTTTTATTTATTTATGTCTTTAATTTCTTTCAGCAGTGTTTTTTGGTTTTTAGTTCACAAGTCTTTCACCTTCTCCATTAAGTTTATTCTTAAGTATTTTATTTTATTTTTTGATAGTATTGTAAAAACGAATTTCCTTTTCTGGGTGTTTTATTGTTAGTGTATAGAAATGTAACTGATTTTTCAGTTGACTTTTTATCCTATAACTGAATTTTAGGGTTTTTTTTTTTGTACAATCTATAGGCTTTCTATATATAAAATTATGCTGTCTGTGAACAGAGATGATGTTACTTCTTTTCCAATTTGGATAACTTATTCTTTTCTTTCTTTTTCCTTCCTTCCTTCCTTCCTTCCTTCCTTCCTTCCTTCCTTCCTTCCTTCCTCTTTATTTCTTTCTTTCTTTCTTTCTTTCTTTCTTTCTTTCTTTCTTTCTTTCTTTCTTTCTTTCTTTCTTTCTTCTTTCCTTGCCTAATTGCTCTGGTTGAGACTTATAGCACTATCTTGAATAAAAGTGGTAGAAACAGGGAAACAGACAGCTTTTCTTCTTCCTGATCTTGGGGAAAAGCTTTTAGTCTTTCACCATTGAGTTAGCTGTGGGTTTTTCATGTGTGGCCTTTATTATGTTAAAGATTTTTCTGTTCTTAGTTTTTGAGAATTTTATCATGAAAGAGTGTTGAAATTTTTAGATTTGTGAAATGATCTTTTCTTCATTAATTCAGATAATCATGTAATTGTTTTTGTTGTTGTTCAATTATTATTATCTTTTAATGTTGAATCATCCTTGCTTTCCAGGAATCCCATTTAGTTACAGTGTATAATCCTTTTAGTATGGCATTGAATCCAGTTTATTAATACCTTTTGAGGATTTTTACATGAACATTTATAAGATACATTGGTCTGTAGTTTCTTTTTCCTATAGTTTCTTTGTCTAGCTTTAGTATCAGACATATGCCGGCCTCATAAAATAAGTTAAGGACACTCACTCCTCTTTAAGTTTTTGAAAAAAAAGTTTGGAGTTGATTCCTCTTTGAATGTTTGGTAGAATTCACCAGTGAACACAAGAAACAACAAATGTTGGTGAGGATGTAGAAAAAAAGGAACCCTCTTGCATTGTTGGTGGGGGTGAAAATTGGTGTGGCCACTATAGTAAATAGTATGGAGGTTTCTCAAAAAATTAATTCCAGTAATTGCATTACTGGATGTTTACTCAAAGAATATAAAAGCACTAATTTGAAAGGATATATGCACTCCTATGTTTACTGCAGCATTATTTACAGTGGCCAAAATATGGAAGCAGCCCAGTGTTTATCAATAGATGAATGGATAAAGAAGACATGATATATGTAGTCAATGGAACAATGGAATATTTAGCCACAAAAAAGAATGATATCTTGTCATTTGCAATGACATGGATGGAGCTAAAGAATATAATGCTAAATGAAATAAGCCAGTCAGAAAAAGACAAATTACATATGATTTCACCCGTATGTGGAATTTAAGAAAGAAAACAGTGAGCAAAGGAAAAAGAGAGAGAGAGAAACCAAGAAACAGACTCTTTTTAAAAAATAAATGTGTTTTAGAGAAAGACAAATACCATATGATGTCACTTACATGTGGAATTTAAGAAAACAGATGAACATACAGGAATATGGAAAAAGAGAGAGAGGGAAACGAAACATAAGCGACTCTTTACAATAGAGAACAAACTGAGGGTTGTTGGAGGGAAGTGGGTGGGTAAAAACAAATGTAACTGATTTTGTTATGTTGTTTTAATATCCAGGAACTTTTCTTTATATATTTTTTCTACATATAAAATCACATACTTACAAATAAAGACAATTTTACTTTAAAAAAATTTAAAAAATTAAAAAAATAAATGTGTTTTCTTTTTTTTTCTTATGTCTTTATTTTATTTTGAGAGACAGAGAGCAAGCAGGGAAGGGGCAGAGAGAGAGGGAGACACAGAATCTGAAGCAGGCTCCAGGCTCTGAGCTGTCAGCACAGAGCCCAACGGGGGGGTCAAACCCATGGACTGTGAGATCATGACCTGAGCCGAAGTCGGACGCTTAACCAACTGAGCCACCCAGGTGTCCCAAACAAACTCTTAACTACAGAGGACAAAGCGATAGTTATCAGAGGGGAGGAGGCGGGAGGAGGGGTGAAATAGGTGATGGGAATTAAGAGTACACTTATGACGATGAGCACTGAGTAATGTATAGAATTGTTTAATCACTCTATTGTACACCTGAAACGAATATAACAATGTATGTTAACTAAAATAATAATACAAAAATGAAAAAAAAATACATGAGCACAGACATTAGCTCTAGAGGAGAAATGGTTATGTAGGAGGCATGAAGGAGCAGCACTCTGAACTGTTGTATTTTGAAGAAAATCACCAAACTTCAAAGGATATCACTCTGTAAATCATGAAATCATGAAACATAACAATAGATAATACACTCTTTTTAAAAATGTTTATTTATTTATTTTGAGAGAGAGAGAGAGAGAGAGAGAGAGAGAGAGAGAGAGCGCGCACAAGTGGGGGAGGGGCAGAGAGAGAGGGAAAGGGAATCCCAAGCAGTTCTGATACGGAACTTGATCTCACAAACAGTGAGATCATGACTTGAATTGAAATCAGGAGTCAGACACTCTACTGACTGAGCTGCTCAGGGGCCCCTAAATAATATGCACTCGTGGGGATGAGCACTGGGTGTTGTGTGGAAACTAACTTGACAATAAACTATTTGTAAAATAAATAAATAAATAAATAAATAATAAAAGCTTGTTATGTGCTCTGCAAAAAAAAAATATACACTTTAAAAAAAAGGCACTTTGTGACTAAATGGCAGTGTGTATCACATTTCCCAGAAACTCACCAAAAATCATAATTGGTTGTTTTTCTTTGAGCAGATAAACAAATTTGTCTTAGTTTTTGCAAATACAATTATGTGTTTTTTGCAAATACATATGTATGTATATGTATATTTTGCAAATACAAGTCCTTCTCTCTCTCCATATATAGAGAGATTGTATATAAAATATGTCTCATTGAGCATCTTTGAATTTATTCTACTTTGAATTCATCAAGCTTCTTGGATTTGTAGATACATGTATTTCCTTACATTTCCTTAAGTGGGAAATTTTTGGCCATTATTTCTTCAAAAATCTCTCTGCCCTGTTCTCCCTCTCTTCCCCATCTGGGACTCCTGTGATGTGTTTATAAGGTCTCATAAGTGCCTTGGGCTCTATTCACCTTTTTTATTTATTTTTTTCTTTTTCTTCCCCAGACTAGATGATTTAATATATACTGTCTTAATGTTCATGGAGTTTTTTCTTTCTTTTGCCTGTTTGAGCCTGCTGTTGAATTTCTCTAGGGATTTTTTCACTTAATTTCTTGTATTTTTTGGTGCTAGAATATCTGCTTTTTCAGTGCTTTCTATCTCTTCATTGATATTTTCATCCTGTTTATAATTATTTTCCTTATTTCCTTTAGTGTTTGTTTCTGTTTTCCTTTAGCTTCTGCAGCTTATTTAAGATGGTTATTTTGAAGTCTTTGTCTTTTAAGTCTCATGCCCATGTTTCTTCAGGGATGGATTGTGGAAATTTATTTTGTTTATTTGAGTGGTTCATATTTTTGTTTCTTTCTATGTCTTGTAGCTATATTGTTAAAAATTGATCATTTGACAAAACAGCAATCCTCTCCCTGTCTTTACAGAGAGGATCTGTGCAGGGGAGACCTTCAATAATCAGCCTGGTGTGAGAGCTTGTGGTGTTCTCAGGTTTTTTCCAGGCATATTTTCTTCCTCAGCTTGTGTGTGTGCTTTTTAAATTCCCTCTGTTTCTATGGCTGTTTTTAATTATTTTAATTTGTCTGAGAGTTTTACTCCTGCTTCTTCTCAGGGCCTTAGCTGTTCTAGTGTATTTCTCTCTCAGAAATCTATTGTCCTAGTTTCTGCAAGATATTAGTCTTCCTGCATCTTTCATGAGTCGTGCCTATTGCCCTTCATGACTTTTCTTGGCCTGAGTTAAGCTGTCTGAGCTCTGAGGTAGGTGAAATTAATACCACTCCTTCAGGCAGCCCCCAGACAGATTAGAACACTGCAGATTGGATGCACTTTGCCCTCTCTGCTTCAGGGAATGGAATGGGGGTCTGGACAGCCACATCCCCTAAACCATACTATGATATTGTATGTACCATACCAGTTGGGCATGGGATAAGAGCAACTAAAAACATCACAAACATTGCTACCATTCTCAGTGTGGCTTTTTATTGATTGAGTGTCTGCTTGGTTGCTATAGACTTTTGATTTCCAAGTCTTCTATAAAGTTACTTTAGTCTGTGTCTACTTTACTTAGTGTTTCTATGGGGAAACCAGAACCTGGAGCCTTCTAGTATGCCAACTGCGTGATACCATTACATCTGAATGTCACCTCATTTAACCCTCAAACCAAACCCGTGATGTAGCTACTGTTATTAGCCCCACTTCATAGACATGAAACCAAGATTCCTAAATTTAATCAACTCACTTCCAGTCTGGGAGCAAGAACAGTGCAAAGTGGGATTCAGACCAGGCAGTCTGGCCCCAGTGTTCACGTTCTGAACCTTTCTCACGTACAGTCTCTTTCTTCATGGTGGTGGGTTCTCCCCTTTCATCAATACTGAAATTGACCATCTGAGGCCCCTAACGTCAGTAAACTCATCTGGGCTTAGAATTTTAAACTGATTTTTGTTATTTGTAATACTGCTCTAACAGCAATAACCTGTGTTATATTACATTTCATTTTTCCGATATGCTTGTATAGGTCACATGGGAGTGGGCATGGAGTCATTTTTAGCAGCTACTTCTTTAAAAGAGTCATCAGTGGCATTCTGCCCACCTTTCATGTTGTGCAGTGCTTGTCTTCCTGCATGTCCAGAGTGTTAAGTGAAATGAATTATATAAAGTACTTAGAATACAACCAGACATAGCCTATGCCTTTGACACACGGTAGCCTTGAATACTTCAGTGTTATTGTTATTGCTTCATCCATGGCATTTTCAACGGCTCCACACAGTGATAGCCCGGGGCTGGCAGTGCCTACTCAGCTCCACTAGAGGTGTTTCTTGTCTAAACCTCCTAATCATGCTTGATCACAGCTTTTCTGGAATCATCACCTCAGGCTTGCCTCCAAAGCTGGGCTGTGGAAAGTGCTCTGCTAGAACTGACAGAGGAACAGGGAACATAAGACAAACCCAAACAAAAGGCAACAGACTAAAACTTTCAGTCTGACCTGAAAGTTTGTCCTCCACGTTCTTTGGGTAATAATAACCTTTGGAGAAAGCCAGTAATCTGAAGACACTTGCTGTTTTCTCCTAAGAGGGGGTTAACATCTTTGCTTTGGGATGAGAGTGGATATGGTTTCCAAACCTGAGTGTGAGGAGTTTGCAAATGTAAGTCTACATCTGATGATTTCATTTGTGGTGGTCCAGGAGATAAGTGGATTAGGAGTTGTGCACAGGGGATTCATTTGCTTCCTGCTCAGGACTTGTAAATGACACATGTTCCTCACATAATGTTTACATTATCCAGTGCTTATCGCCCAGAAGCTGGGACCCAGTGCTGGTTCCAGATGATGTGCTGATGGTACAGGCTGCTTTGCACAAAGGTCAGTGGGGGATAAAAGCACTGTTTATCTCATAGGTTTTGCTTTATGTCTGAACATACATTAACAACCCCAAGCACACCCAGACCAGACCTTGAAGGAGTGGGTGTTGGGTGGGGTGAAGGCCAGGTGAACAAGCGTGGGCTGAGTTTAGAAGTTAATTCTTGCTGCACAGTGGCCAAAGGCGTGTACTGCCTACACACGCATGGGGATGTGTCTGGACAAGGTCTTATGGCCTGGAGTCTGTAATACTCAGCCTATTGGGCAATTTTACTGATCATAGAAATGATTTTTCTGTCCAGCTTTATCCTAAATAGGGCCAAGCCTGTTTTGAAAGCTTTTATCTTCCCACCACAAAACCATCCAATTCCAAACTCCATCAATAATCTATTTCTCATAAAAAGAAGAAGGCAGTCATGCCCAACCCCCTAAGTTTGTTGCTTCTTCTATAAAGTGATTTGATCTTTTGCCAAATCTTTCCTGAACTCTTGTGTATTAAGCATTCACAGTGTTCTAATCATTGCAGAGACTTTATACTGACACAAATGGCATGAAGTCATAAATCTAGTGACATTTTGAAAACCCACATACTCGAAGGGAGTCACTATATATTGATAGTTAAATATGAAGAACTGACATAACTCTTCCTATCATTCCAGATTTTTATCCCATAGATTTAAAACACACACACACACACACACACACACACACACACACACACACACACAACTTGCATGTTATTCTGATTCCTAGGAGAACAGATATTCATGATACAAAATTTGAAAATATAAAAAAAAGTATTGAGAAGTGAATAAAAATCTTCTGTAACCACACTCAGAGAAAGGTTGATATTAGCACCATTGAGGTGTTTTCCTTGGTGGACATATACAGACTTAAAGAATTAAGCTAGGTTAGAACCATACAGCATATACTGTTGTTCAGCATTAAAGCATCTTGTCATACAGTGAATATTTTTTCATGGCTTCAGGACAGTGTGGAGCTTGATTTACAAGGGGTGCAACTATGTAGGTTCTGGGTATGAGCTCAGTATAGTTAATAGGGGGGGCTGCTGTGCAATAAGTAATAACAATGAGGTAATAATAACAATGGTACCAACGGTAGCAATTGGTTATGAAGCACCTCTTGGTACCAAGCATAATTGGAAGAGGTCCTGAAATACATTACAGTGTGCTGAGGGGGTTACACCAAGTCACTTCAAGCAATTTCACACTCACACACATGGTCGAAATGACTGTCACACCAGCTTCATGGTGTAGACAGGTCAAGTGACATTTCCATCTCAGAGGCAAAGAAAATGAGGTATAGAGAAGTTCTGGGATTTTTCCAAGATTCCAAGGCCAGAATTTAATGGAAACAGGAATTTATCTCACTTTATTCTAAACCTAACCTAATACTCTTTCCAGTTATGCATTGCTGTTTGAAGACGAAAATGCATTTGTTTTGTTTTTGTTCGGACTGGAAAATCAACAACAGTTACTGATGACAGACACTTGGTTGGACTTTAGATAACTTGAAACTCTGTCCCTGCACCCCCCCCCCCCCCGAAAG